>NW_027226506.1:0-52844 GCF_022539635.2 Chironomus tepperi | reverse complement strand
GGAGGAATTCAATTAATTTGAAATAAATTGTGAATTGAATGAGATTGATTAAAGTTAAAAAGGAACTGAATTGTTTTGAAGGATTTTGAATTTTTGTTATGAATTTTTGAGGTTTTTTTAATTATTTTGAAAGGTTTTAAGAAGTTTGATGGATTTTTAATAATTTCAGCTTTTTTTGGCAATTTTGTGGGTTTTTTGACAATTTTGTGAGCTTTTTGACAATTTTGTGAGCCTTTTTGACAATTTTGTGAGCTTTTGAACAATTTTGTGAGCTTTTCTGACATTTTATTATGCTCTTAAATGGAAAGAGTTCTGGTAGGGCCATTAATCCGAAATTAAATTTGATTAAACTAAATTTAATCCATTTCTTTAATATGCTTGATTTTTTATTCAAAAAGAAGCAAAATAAAGCAATTGTTAATATTTAAAAATCTAATTTAAACTTTTTTGAATGATTTTTCACTCAAATTTGATACAAAAAAGTCTTAACTAACTTCACACAACTTCATGCAAAGACTTAATTTACTTTTCCATCATTTACAGGGATAAAAGAATGAAAGAAAACTTTACAATTTTCCACTCAAAAGCTTTCACAACTCAACTCAACTCAAATAAAATCCATTTCATAACAAAAAAAAAGCTCCTTCCTCTCGTCACTCGTTAAATAAATCTCATTTAAACTCATTTCCAAATCAAAATTGCACTTTCGAATAATGCAAGAAACAATGAAACAAGAAACTTTTCTAATTTGCTCCATTGGAACTTGAAAATAATAAAAAAAAAACTTTATTTCCCCCAAATGCAAAACGAATGATTTAAAGTTGAGCTTTTGTGTATGAGAACAATCACAGCTAAGTTTGCTTTTTTTATTGTCGAGGAAAAAGTGAAGAAAATTGAAAAGTTTTTGTTTTGTTTTGCTGAAAGATTTTTTATTTTTATGAAGTTTATAATGCAATTTTGATGAATTTTAAGCTGCATGAGTTTGTTAAGAATGTTAACTGATGTAGATTTTAAGCATATGGTGTTTAAAATGCATAAGGAGAGGCGAGATTGGGGAAGATTAAGGCATTGAAATCACATACTTATGAATTTTATTTACTTAACGTTTCATACTTTTAACATGTAAAGAGCATGCTAACGTGGTTCAGAAATACTACAAAGGTACCTAAAAGCGGTATTTTTGCCTGTTAGAGATGCTATATATTGAATATATGACAATTTGTGTCAATTTTAAATCGCTGTGAATAAATCGGTTAAAAAGGGCTGAGTCATGTTCACAGAAGACCAGATGATACCACAATATTTCAACTCCCAACAACTGCTACCTTTCTGGATGGAAAAAGATCTCGAATTAGATCTAAGAGTTCATAGAATTAGAAACTGGCTAGAAGTTATTTAAAGAAAAATCCAGCTTTTGGCAAACTCTAAATGCGATATTGAGCCCTCTTGCGCCATTGCAAAGGATTGCTCACTTCCTTAAGTAGGTATGACTTTGAATGAGACAAATTCAGGACTAGATCAGGACAACTCATGTGACAATTGACAAAAAAGGTTACAAAATTTGTGAAAAATGACAAAATTTGTGACAAAAATGTCATTTTCTGTCACCAGAGTTGTCCCCTCTCCCCCTTGAAGTTGGACTAAAATAAGAAAAAGCCTGCCCAAAATTGAATAATTGCTTTAAATTATAATATCCAAGTATTTGAAGCCATTTAAATGTTCAAGAATCGATCAGAAAGGCGCCCCAAGAACTCATTTAAATATGCTTTCGATAGAGACGATAATGCACTTGGAGTCTGTGATTGACAAGCGGTTACCACTAATCAATCTATTTCAACTTATATATGGGGCCATTCACTTATTCCGTTACGCAAAAAAGTGAATTTCAAGCCCCTTCCTCCCAATTTAATTCCATAAAAGCGAACGTTATAAGTGAACGGTCCCTAAGCGTTTTTAATGAATCTTGCGCCTTTAAATTGATGTTAAAGGCATAATTTCTATTTTCCTACTCTTCATACAACAGCACCATGTCATCCTCAATTTAATTCCATTCATAAAAACTTCTAAGTAATACAAAAAGACATTCATAAAGTTTTGTGCATATAAAACCTCGTCTTATCAAAACAAATGTTTTTTGTTCCTTAATTTGTTACATAATAATTACGAAAACTCTTGTTTTTATCATTCCAGCTTCTTCCCAAAAACATTCAACATCCCCTTTTGTTCCCTAATTTTATTAACACGTAATATTTCATTTGTCTAATTTTATCATATCGCAACAGAAATTGCTCCTTAAGGGAGTGGCACAAATGAGCAAAATTAAGGCATTCCTGAGTATGTACACATGAGCATTCATATGTATGCGAGGGAAATATAAATTTAATTTTTTAAAGGAACAAGACGAAGAATTTTTTTTTAATTTATTTGTTGTTCTTCATAAAAGTCAATTAAAACTTTTACCGCATAGCGAACGGAAAGCTCACCACAAATGAATCCATTAAAAAATTACGAAAAATAAGAAAAATCTTTAAAATTCTGCTCATAATTGAGTTAAGAAAATTTGGTGATGATAAGAATGTGCTAATAAATCAATTTTATTCAACTTTGAAGGCATTTCGGATATTTTAATTGGAAAAATATTTTTATTTTCATTTCGACTTGGGACATTAATTTTTTGGAACTTAAGGAAAAGTTTTTTTGTTTTGAGAGAATTGGAATGAAAATTTGATTTATTGCTTTTTGGATTTTTGTGTGAAGATTTTATTAGGATTGAGGGATTTATTGTTAGAGTTAATTGATTAATTGAGGGGGTATTGTTGAAATTTATGGGATGGGTGGCTATAAATTACAGTTTTTTAAAGGTCTTTTGGGTCAAGTCTTTGAATTTAATTTGAGTCGATGGATTAGAGCTTTTTTGAAAATCAGATCTAATTCGGGTTTCTAAATTTAGTCTAGTTCATGGTCCATGGTTCTAGTTCGAATAACTCAGGGTTATTTGAGATTATTTTCTCCAAAATTCATAGCAAATTAAAGATTTTTTAAGGGTGATCCCCAAGCCCGAAAACTTCTAAATGCGCCTCTAACCTAGAACATCTTCATTAGAATTTTACTGATCAGGATTCTGTTTTATTTCGAATATTTCAATTAGAAATTGTTGTTTTTTTGACAATACATACCCCATGGGTGTATCAATACAATGTACCTAACCACAATTTGCGTCGCGAATTACACAAACCGAGTTGACGTGGCTATAACACCAAAAAATACCCAAAAAATCCCATAACCTCCTCAACTGCCAGACTTTCAGTTGCCATAACACAAAAAGGCATCAAAAATTTAATTTCAACATTATTTTAAATAAAAAAAAGCTCAAAAACAAATGTCAAGGCTGTTTATCTGGCACTGTAAATTGAGGCTGTGAAATTAAATCCTGCTGATTTTAAATTTCATCTCCATGGGTGCTATAAAAATACATTCACAAATATACATTTGTTACAAAAATATTTTACGGTATAAAAAGTTCACAAAAAATTATTTTTTTTATAAAAGTTTCTGTTTTTGTTCAATTTTTAAACAGTCAGTATGTAGGTTGCAGTGTAATTATATAATTATTTAAATAAAAATTATGTAATGGAAAGGTAATGTGAAATAATTATTTGCTTTATAAAACTTTATAAATTTTTTGGAATTTAAAAAAATTTAAATTTTTTAAAAATTTAAGTTTTAATTTTTCGATTTTTATTTTTTTTAAATTTTAAGAATTTTTTTCCATATTTTAAAAAAAAAAACTTGTTTTAAAAATTTAATAAAGTTAAAATTTAATTTGAAATTTCTTTGAATTTATTTTTATAAAAATTTAATTATTTCTTGAAATTTTTCCTCTCAAAAACTTCCATACCTCTAATTTATGCCTTATCTTCCAACACCCATTCCTCTTATTACATTAAAATAACTCATTCAACATCCATAATCCATGCTTAAAACAGCACAAGTTCAAGACTTCCGAATTTTTTTGTTGTCTTGTTTCCTCCTGCTGCTTTTGTTTTTAACACTAATCGAATTTTTCATCCCATTTTCTTCACATTTATTATTTCGTGTTTCACAAATTTTTTGTTCATTTTTTTTACTCGCATCCACATACATATCCGCTTATGTTTTGTCTTATCAGCGTTGAACAATGTTCATGTAAATAAACATGCGAGAAAAAAAGTTCTTTTAGTAAAAAATTAAAATTAGATTTACAAGAAAAAAGAAGTATTTGGAACGTAAAAAGGAAGTTGTGAAGATGGTAATGGGATAGAATGGTAAGAATTAATGCAGAAGTGATGAATATTAAAGCGCTTTATTAAAAAAATTATTGAAATTTAAATAAACATATTTTTTCAAATTTGAAATTTTTAAATTGAGTTAAAGTTAAAAATTTCAATTTAAAATCTATAAAATATTTAAAATTTATTTTAGATAATTTACAAAATATAAGAAATTTTAAATAAACTTTTTATAAATTTTAGATTTTTTTCGATTTTTTTAAGTATTTGAATGCTTATAAATTTTTTCAAAATTTTTAAAATAATCTCAAAATTTTTTAATTCTTAACATTATAAATTTTCATAAAAGTTTTAGATTTTCTTAAAATTTTAAAAATTTAAATTTTTGTAAAACTTTTAAATTTTTATAAATTTTTTAGATTTTTTAAAATTATTGATTATTTTTTATTGTTAAAAAAAACATTTTTTTTTAAATTGAAATTAATTATTTAAATTTTTAATAATGTGAAATAAGTTAAAAAGATTTTTTCTAAGCCTTAGCAAAATGTTAACAATTTACATTCTAAAATCTTCCCATTCATCCTCTAACTCCTTCTTCCTGAACACATGATAACCAACAAAAAAGTAAAATAAAAAAGAAGAAAACATAAAACAAAAAAATTCGTCGCTTTCGGCGAGAAAAGGCAAAGAAAGAAAAAAAAAAACTCTTTTGTGAACAAGCAAAAATACTTAAAACAAAGCTCGTTTGAAGCTTAAAAAAAGAAAGGTTAAGGCAAGTAAAGTAAAAAAGATGTAAAACTTTATACTTTTTGTGCTAATTCTCTCGACAAGAAATTTTTGTTTTAATGTTCAGTGAATTTTTTTTTTAAATCAACACTCAAGTTGATTGTAATTTTTCTTGCCTTTTATGTCGTTTTTTTAAAGGTTTTTTGCGCTTTGAAGTTAATTTTCTAGATTATTGTGGATGCTTGCTCTAATTTGATGCAGAATATGTGACCCCCCCCCATTCCTTACTGCTTAACTTAAATCAGAATTGCAGCCCTATTGCATCCTTCTTGACATCTCCTACAGACTCCCTCTGAACCACCCCCCACCCCTCCACTGACCCCCCATACCTCCACGACTAATTCCCACTTCTATCTCTCAAAATCACATGTTAATGAGCTTGTACACGTTCCACTTCAATCAGCATTTACACAAACATATTTTCATATTAATTTGTATAATTTTTCATTTTCATGCTTCTGTGAGCACTCATATGCACGTGCATCCCAGTTTAGTTATTTATGGTCGACTGTTTATAATTTTTTTTCTTTTTTAATTACGATAAAAGCATCATCATGTTGCGAGTAAATGCACACAAATAAGATGAAAATTTGTCTTACTTTTTAGATTTTTTATTGCTTAAAATGAGGAGAAAGTTTTGCTTGTGATTATTAGGGCAGGGATGGGTTTGATGTCAGTTTTTTGAAATTTAATTAAAATTGTCTTCAAAAATTTTTTTAAATTTTCAATTTTTTTAAATTTTTCAATTTTTTCTTAATTTTTTTTAAATTGTATTAATTTTTTTAAAAAATTTCAAACTTTTTTAATTTTTTTTAAAATGATATTAAAATTTTTAATATTTCTTAAAATATTTAATAATTCTTAAAATTTTTCAAAACTATTTAAAATTTTGAATTTTTTAAGATTTTTTTAAATTTTTTAAAGTTTATTAAATTACTTTAAGTTCTTTAATTTTTTTAAGATTTTTAAATTACTCTAACTTTTTAAATTTTTTAAAAATTTTTAAAATTTTTTGAAATTTTTTGAAATTTTTTTAAAATTTTTTTCAAAAGTTTAGATTTTTTTTAAAAATAAATTGACAAAATTTGTTGAAAATTGAGTGAAAAATTGTCAAAATTTCAAAATTCATTTCCACCTCTGTCACTTAATACCCCCCACCCTACACCACCTCCCCCACCCTTCACTCTCTGCACAACAAAATACAGTATCCAACAATAATCATAGGAACTTGTAAAAGGAAGCGACAATTAAATGACGATTGTTGCGATGATAATTAAAACAACTTTTTTTTTGGTTCCTCTCATCCCATCAATCTCATTTAAAGTCGCGTTAATGTCTCCGTTTTGTGACTGAAGAGAATTTCCTGTTTTAATGCTTCGAGAGTGGCATTTTCATTCTTTTTGAAACATTACGCAGATTCATGAATATTTTATGTATTTTAATATTATAAAAATTTTTTTTTGAAATTATGAAAATGAGGTTGTTAAACAAGTGGATAATGGAATGTTGAACAGGGAATTCAAGTGACATTTGAGTTAGTGGGTAACCTTAACCACGGTTAAGGAATGTGGAAGTTTTGAGTTTTATTTAGTGGCGATTTGGAATGAAAATTTTGAGGTTATGTTTACTAAAAATATGATGAATTAATTTCTGATCTCTAACTAGGGACTAAAGGGATAAAAGCGTCAAACTCAGACCAACCATTAGTCCACTGAATCTCTAAAGAAGGCTAAGATCTACAATGAACTACCCCTTCTCGTGGTGTAGACCGTCAATCCAAGTCACATAGTGAGGCGGAGTCAAAAGAGGCTTTGGTTAGCTTAGCAAGCTGTCATCCTCAAATACAGAGTCAGGTGGAAAGCCTTCTGTTGTAACCTAAGCTCCACATAGGAACATGGTTGCAGTAAGTAAGTAAGTACAGTAGCGTGCAAAAGTTTAGAGACGGCTCTTTATTTTTGGAATTTTGGATAAAAAATACTCTTAAACTTATCCAAATGAGCTGAAATTTCGCCAGTTTGTACAGTTTTTAATGTAATTCATAATAACAAAAGCATTTGTACTATAATTAAGCCATTTAAAAATAACCGTTAACTTTTCAAAATTCTCAAAGTGCAAAAGTTTAGAGACGATCACTTTTTGATAAAATATTTCTGTTAATACATGTTTAACATGACTCTTAATGATCATAATTTATGATTTCTATGTTTAGCTTTATATTTATGCAAAAAATACTATTCGAAAACACGTGTTTTCATTACTTTTTGAATTTCAAAATGGCGGCCATTTTTTAAAGGTTTTAATCAAATATTTAATTAAATCTATGCTGAATTAATATGATTTTAACTGAATCGTATCGTATTTTTATTAAACTTTCCAAATATGTATAGTTTATTATGGTAAAAATGCGTTGAAGATATAAATTTAAACAAAATCCTTCGTTCCTTGCAAGTTTTCTCATACAACACAACACATCATTGGAGAAAACTATTTAACTAATGCCTAACTATTTACTATTTTGGTATCATTTTGTTGGATTTTGTTTATACTTTTACTTTGATAAGCTTTAAGATTTTTAAAACTAGTGTCAAACAAGAAATAACTGGTGAAACTGGAGCTCAGTTCGTGATCTCGAACCATAGGAAAATAAAATTCCAAAAATTATCTTTTTATGCTAAACCATTGCTGGTTTTTGTTTTACAATAAACTTATACAACCAAAAACTGCATTATTATTCAATTTTGTAAAATATTTCGACAGATTTAGTCAATTTTTCAAAAAAGTTATTTTCATATTAAAAAGTCTATAGAGAAACAAACTGACTTACACTTTTATCTTGATAGACACTAGTTTTAAAAATCTAAAAGCTTATCAAAGTAAAAGTATAAACAAAATCCAACAAAATGATACCAAAATAGTAAATAGTTAGGCATTAGTTAAATAGTTTTCTCCAATGATGTGTTGTGTTGTATGAGAAAACTTGCAAGGAACGAAGGATTTTGTTTAAATTTATATCTTCAACGCATTTTTACCATAATAAACTATACATATTTGGAAAGTTTAATAAAAATACGATACGATTCAGTTAAAATCATATTAATTCAGCATAGATTTAATTAAATATTTGATTAAAACCTTTAAAAAATGGCCGCCATTTTGAAATTCAAAAAAATAATGAAAACACGTGTTTTCGAATCCTTTTTTTGCATAAATATAAAGCTAAACATAGAAATCATAAATTATGATCATTAAAAGTTATGTAAAACATGTATTAACAGAAATATTTTATTAAAAAGTGATCGTCTCTAAACTTTTGCACTTTGAGAATTTTGAAAAGTTAACGGTTATTTTTAAATGGCTTAATTATAGTACAAATGCTTTTGTTATTATGAATTACATTAAAAACCGTACAAACTGGCGAAATTTCAGCTCATTTGGATAAGTTTAAGTGTATTTTTTATCCAAAATTCCAAAAATAAAGAGCCGTCTCTAAACTTTTGCACGCTACTGTAAGTAAGTAAGTAAGTAAGTAAGTAAGCAAGTATCCTCAAATACAAGCAGAAACCAGCCATTCGACCAGTTTCAGGCGACATCTGAGAGAGAACATTGATCACAATTGACCTTTACAGCCAGTAAAGTAAGCAAGTAAGTCACTAACTACCAAACCAGTCTTTTACACTTACTTCAATCTCATCAACTACCTTTTCATCACTTTATATCCCTAAATATTGAACATCCAATCCAATCTCCAAATCACTTCATCTTCATTTCCACAAAATCCCCTACAATAATGCCTATAAACCACTTCAGATCCTTCCTTTTTCATGAACAATAAAAGAACTTTTTTTTATAAAATTCTTCCATTTCTCAACTTCCGATGCGGTCCATTTTCTTTGAAAAAAAAATCAATTTAAAACAATTGTTTGTCCATAACAGAAGCCAGCAGTTTCTTTTGTACAAAAATTTCCCACACACATACAGGCACAGAACCTTTCTTCTTCCTTTGTAAATCAGATTTTTTTTCCACATTTTAAGCAAATAAAGTAATTTACTTTTCCTCCCTTTGAAGAATAGAAAAGAATTGAAAAAGTGCCCTTAAGAGTGGATAAAGCGGAAAGAAAATAGCAACAGGATGATGTAAAGAAGAATCCAAAGTTTATCAGTTTTTTTTTGTGAAGCCTGAAAAAATAGGAAAATATTTTTTTTTGCGTCAATGTGGCTTCGATTGATTTTTTTTTTTTGGGCTTTGCTTTGGGATTTTTATGAGATTTTTTTTTGGAAATTTTGATTATTGTGGGTAGGATCCTCCTAAAAGAGGGGTGAGGGGGGTTATTAGGGAGTATTGATACTAGGATAAAGATACAGTTACATTTTGGTACTGTAATAAGTTAGATGACATGGAAATTATTGAATTTTAAAGTATTTTATAGAATGACTCCTCTGGATCAGGAGCTAATTCAAGAAGAAGGGGGAGTGTTGGGGTTTGGGAATCAATCACTCTCCCCTCGGTTTTGAAAATACATTCTTCAATCTGCTGGAATTATTTTCGTGTTTTTGATCACTTTGGATGAAGTTAAGTATCCAAAGTGCATATTAAGCAATGACCAACTCAAATCAGTGGCAATTAAGACATTCTTCTTTCCCAAATGCATAGCAAATGGAGTGATTGTCTTTGGAAACTGAATACTTACCCCTTTAGTCGGAATCCTTAAATCAGTGATTGCTGTCTTTATTTTTTTTGCAACACGCCTTAGTGTTAAGCATCGACTAAAACAGCACACGGCTTAAAGTTCATGAAATTTCCAAAAAAAATTCTCGACACACAGGTTGCATACTACTGTCTTAAATCGCATTGACTATAGTAAAGCAGTCTGTCTCCTCAAACTTTCAATTCTTAGCTTCTGTCTTTCTAAAAATTAACAAAAGAAAAATGATGCAAAACTGACACCCCTAACCCCCTCCTATCCAAAACCAACAAAAACTTTCTCATCCCTCAAACCATTAGACCACCACATCCGGTCTTGAACCTCCCCATATTCTCTTCCTCCCCTTCCCTATCCTCAAAAACTTTGTTTTTCTTTTTTTAAAAATAAAAAATATAGAAAAAAGGATCGAAGGATATTCAATAAAAAAATCATCATTATCCTTTCTGGTCTTCTAACTCATTCCTATGGTGGTGCTTCCATGAATACACACAGCTTTACATTCCTTATCTAGACTTATTTCTTTTGTCATGCAAGGCTTCTCTTTTAAGCTTTTGTTGTTGTTGTTGGGTGTTTGGTAACCAATAAAGAAATTTGAGGAAAAGAGGAAGGAAAGTATTTTAGCTTCTATTTTGTACTTAACACTTTGTGTTGAGCATATTGTTGGTGGAGGATTTTGTGGATGAAGGAATAGTTTCTTATAAAGTTTGTGCTCATTTTTGGAATTTTTTTAGAGTTTTTTCGTGACTTTTTAAAGTTTAAAAAATTTGAAAATTTAATTTATAGTTTTTTTAAATTTTAAAATGCAGTTTTTAATTTTTTAAAATTTTTAAAATTCAAATTTTAGTTTTTTTAAATTTTAAAATTTAGTTTTTAATTTTTTAAAATTTTAAAATTTAATTTTTAATTTTTTAAAATTCAATTTTTAATGTTTTAAAATTTTAAAATTTAATTTTAAATTTTTTAAATTTTCAAAATCTATTTTTTGAAGCTAAATATTTAAAAATAGTTTTTATTTCAATTTTAAATTCAAATAAAATTTTAAAATTGCTCTTAAATAATTTAAATATTTTTATTAAATTTTACTTTAAAAGTTGTTTTTTTTTTCAAATTTTTATTTCATTAATTTTCTCAATTTTAATTCCTTTTTTCTCAATTTTTATCCTAACCAAAAAGCTTCAATAAAATTCTCATCAATCTCTTTAACCCACAGCATTTTTTTTTTCAATTTAATTCCCAATATCTTTATCCTTCACATGCTTATAAAGGTTAAAAGGTTCATGGCATACCTTTATGGAAAAATCATTTTGAGGTAGAAAAAAAGATTCGAAAAATAATAAAATTAATATTTGTTCATTTTTCACTTGCTTTTGTCCTTTCATTCCGTAGAAAAGTTTTTCTTTTCACTTTTTTCTACCAATAATGTTATCGTTTTAGCTTTCAGCGATTATGTTAGAATTTTTTGGGGATGGTTTGGCAGTTTTGGGAGTTGAGGTTGAGTTTGGGAAATTTTGGGGAATTTTAGAATTTTTGTTCAATATTCCTGAATAGCATAAGTTGGTTAATCGATCAAAAATTGGACCCAAGGTTGGTATGATTCTGATTGATCAGGTCTGGGACAATACCAGAGTCATACTGGCCTGGCATCTGATTTTGGACCATTTAACCGATATGTGCTATTCAGCCTAGCTCGATATAGGAAATTCCCAATTTATCCACAATTCTACCTCCCAACAAAACCTCTTAATCCACCTATAATCATCATTTCTCATGCCATGACATCCATTTCTAATTCAACCTCCAATTATTCACTGTCCTCATATCCTCCACCCTCAATAACCCAAAAAGACTTTCATAAACTATTCCTAAAGAGCTCTCATAAATCTCATATATGTGAACTAAAACAAGATTAATTTTCCGTAATCACAGCACAAGAATTTTTTTGTGTAATAATTCTCCTCATTCAGCCCGATTTACTAAACTTATTCTTTTCCTTTATCCTTTCTTTCTGTCCCCTGTAAGAGTCTTGTTGATCAATAATTAAATAATTTATGAAGTTAGTCATTTTGTTGAGTGAATAACCGCTTTATTTCCAATCTGATAATCTAGTTAAATCTTGTTTTGAGTCTATTCATGCTTAAAATAATTTATGAGGAGGACTTTTATGGGGATTTTATGTAAAATGATGACCTAAATTTTTTCTTTTAAAAAAATATAAAGTTTTAATGAATCACTTTTATTTGGGGAAATGCATTGGAATGAGGTTTTCATCTGTTGAGTATTAGACTGGGATTTTTGATAGCAGGGGTGCTGTAGAATGCAGAGGAATAACGGAGAATTTCAACAATTTGAAGTATCGCTGATAAGTTTTTTGGGAAATCATGGATGTTGGACATTATTTGGGGTCTATAATTGTTAGGAAAATACTTAACATGTCTAGGTAAGTCACACAAGCATTTAAGCACCCCATTTCAACCACAAGAACTTGTAGAAGTCATGGCATTGATAATGCATAGCTCTGAGATGATTCAAGTTGGTTTCGAGAACAAATTCAGCTTTTTGGACAAGATTCGACTCTTTTCCGAGACACTGACGACATCATGTAAACATCTTAACATGATACCATGTAGGCACCTTGACATGACACCATGTAGGCTAGGATTTAGCCATTAAGATGCGAGGTTCTTACATAAAATTTGAAAAATTGTCAAAATCTTAAGAGAACCTTTCACAAAATTAATAAAAATCTGAAAGGAATTAATCAATTTTTGACAATTTTCCACAATTTTTGATAATTTTCAACAATTTTTGATCATTTTAATCATTTTATTTATTTAGTTCATACTTTTCTGACCTTACAGATAAACTGTGACCCATGTTCTCCCTCAGACATCACCTAAAGCTAGCTCTATCGCTGGGTTCCACCCGCCAAGTGTCAATTCAAAACTAAAATACTGTTTCTATAGACAGCTTCCTACCAAAAGCTCTATGGTCTACCACAAGTCATCCAACATCCTTTTAAACTTTCCTAAAACCTTAACCAACGTCACAAAAACCCCCACAACCCTTTATCATCATCATCATCTCGTCATAATTCTCTCCATTCTTTTCACAGTACTTCCAAAAGTCATCCTTTTTCTGTTATATTAAAATAAAAATGACACAACAAGAAGAGACATGAAGAAATAAAGACGATAAAAATGCAAATTTTTTGTTTTCCTAGTGATTTTAATTTACATCTCAATGAGTTTTAAAGGAGATGAACATATTTTGGTGACCTTTGTGGTGATTGTTTTGACTTGATATAATAGGGATGGGGTGCATTTGTTTAGGAACAAAAAAATTATCATTAGAATAAGATAATAAGTGAAAATTGTTGATAAATGGAAATGAATGGAAAGGATGTGGGAAGGTTTTGGAGGAAATTTGCAATTTGAATGAGATTATTCAATTTTTTGGGACAACCTGAACAGCAGAACGTGTCTGATAATCACCCTAACGTCACTGTATTAATGGTAAGACAAAGAGCTGCCTTGATGCAACTGTAACAAGTTGTCAATCTTTAATCAAAGGTGCTTAAGGTTCCAACTGTATTAGCCTTAATTTCTTCAAATTTCAAGATAACTCAAACAGTAGAACGTGTTCGGTAGGGCAAGGCTATGTCGCCGTATTATGAGTAATATGAAATGTTGCCCTAACGACACCTTAATGGCTGATTTCACCCCTATCAGCCTAAATTTCCTCATAATGCTATTGTATACCTTAAAATTACACCAAAATTTACTCAATTTTCCATCAAAAATCACCAAAAATTTCCAAAAACTCATCAAATATGAACAACATCCACTTAAAGAAATCCCCTCAAAAATGAGCACATCAGCAGCATTTCAAAGAGATTCCAACATCTTTATTAAGAAAGAAAACCCGGAACCATAATAGAGGCATAAGAAGCAAACACGAAAGTGAATAAAATTAAATTAAATGATCCTCATATTTTCCTATGCATGTATATGTGCTATGGCCTTTTATCTCCATAGCTCCAACAGCATCCCATCAATTTCTTTCCCGTGAACATCATATAGAGATGTATTCATAAAAAAAAGAAGAAAAATTGCTCAACCACTGCTGGCTCTTATGAAAATGATCCCGTATGGATTTTAGGCTATAATACTCTTATACGAAAAAAGATTATTATAATGTCTATTCATAACATTCATAGTCATAAAATACATGAATCTCCTATGATATGTTTTGCTTCTTTTTGGGGCTAAAATTTTTGTTTAATGTGAAATATTTTGATACGTTTTGGGGGAGGTGGATGGGAAGTTATGGGTGGTATGCTAAGGATGGTTTGGTATTTTATGAGACAACAGAAGTGGTCAGGAACAGAACAAAATTAAATTTATTTGGAATACTTTTGAAAATTCCATAAACAATTCTGATTTGGTTTATTCGTTCCAGAAGGTTGGCTGTGGGGGGTCTAGTCATGTGAATTTGAGTTACTACCTCAAATCACTTCAGTTGTGACTTGATAATGTTTCTGGAGTTGATAGGGAAGCTTTACCGTAGGTTCTCCATTGTATTTGTGACCTAGAGTTCGAAAGCTGTCTCAAATAGCACAAAGAGTTGGCCAGTGCATCGAACAGCGAAAAAGCGGCAATGATCAAATTGGTTTAGAAGCCAGGGCATCGTTATGGTGCTGTGCTAACCGTAAGACTCGTAAGTTGCCTTGACAGCGAATTTTGACCAGCTTTTACATTAACAGACGGATAATCTTTAACCAAACCTCAAAAACCTCACAAATTTCACCAAAAAATGCGCACTAATCTCCAAAAACCCCCCAAAAAATCTCAAGATTTGCCCATTCACAAAACTTTCTTCTTATATCCATTTTGAACTCTTATTCTTCTACTTTGCTTATGAGGAAGACATAACATTTTATTTCTCTATTTTCCTCTTCCTATACAAGCAACGTAGATGTTTCCATGGGGGCAATTCAAGCAGCACAGAGGCTGACACCCCCTTTCAAGCAAATGAACCAATACTCATCCCTTCCTTCTTCATGATTTTGTTATTATTATTGTTATTATTTTTCTATATACATATACATTTTTAAGGATAGAATAGGCATACGTATGAAAGGATTCCTAATCATCATCATCATCAAAAAATTCTTTCGTCTATAAGATGAAGCTACGAAGGAAAAAGCTCTTCTTGAAGGGAAACTAATGCTGATAATTATTTGAAATTGTGGGCACATAAAGCAGTTAAGAAGATAAATTAAAATTAGATTTTTGGTGCGAAATTAAAGATTTTTTTCTTTTTTCTGTTGTGGAAGGTCTTGATGTTGTAAGTTTTAATGAAATAATTTGTAAGATTGCGTTGAGAAAATGAGGCAAAAATGTTTTTAAGTCTGAATGGGATGTATATAAGATGTTTTGGATCATTTAATTGATTATAGTTGGGAATTTGAATGAAGTATCAGAGTGTGGAGGGTGTTAGGGTGAAGAAGGATGTATTGGGTGTTAGTGGGATCAGTTTGGGTGGAGGAGAGTGTGTTGGATATTGGCAGGATCAGTTTGGGGAGGAAATATTGGGGTTTGATGAGAAAATTCAAATGAAGAAGGTCATAACGGGGACAAAACTTCATTAATAGGGAACGCAATGTTATTGGAAGGTCGAAAAGTTCCTGGGTAGGATGTATTGATAAGGACGCTAGAATCCTCTCGATATCCCGAACTGGCAGTTATCGACCGAATATAGAGCTTTCTACAGACGTTCTCTAAACGCAGCAATGGGCCCCCGTGCACCCCAGCCAAATAAGTAAGCAATTATTGATATTCAAACAGGACAGCATCAGAACCTTCAGTACCAGTACTGCGTCACATCATGAAAACATTTAAAAATTCATCAACTACACACAAACCACTCAAACAGCAATAAAACCTCAAAGAAACAAAAAGACATCTTCATTTATATTTAATAAAAATTCGCAATTTTCCTTCAAGCGCCACAAAAATGGCACCAAAAAATTCTTATTATTTCCACTTCTTCAACTTCAAGGTAATAAAAAAAAAAATTTATTATTTCTCGAAATCAATAGCGACACGAGACTCGCTACAGGTTATATCAACATGGATGACAAAAAAAAAGGACCAGAAATTCGATACAAATTGAAAGAGCAACAATGTTCAGACGGTAAATAAAATATTAAAATACATATCGGCACTTGAAGTTTGGCACATGTACGAATAAAACAATTTCAATAAATGACAAAGATATCTTCTTCTTTTTTTGTCGATGACTGACTGCTATAGATATATATATTTTTATGACCATTAGAGTGTGGATCATGATGAAGATAAAGAAAATCTGCTGCATTCAATATTTTTCGTGTGATTTTCATTTCCATTTTTATAGTCAAACACTGATTTTTCCCCCAACTCACATACCCAAAAAAACAAAGCTCATCCCCAAAATGGATATTTCTATTTGTGCTGCTATCAGCATACATAAAAACATAACTTTTGGATGCCTTTTTTTCATATCTATCTACTCATGTATACAATAATGACGATGATGATGATGATGGTCTTCGCATCATAAGATTTTTTTTTTTTTTTCATTCAACTAACAATAAATAGATCACGTACAGTTTTAAATTTAAACGTGATGATTCATAAAATACAAGTGTGGGGTGTGAGGAAAATAGAAATAAAAAGGAAGAAGTGAAATGAGTTCTTGACTCGTTTCTAGACTTCTTGAGATGATATCTGTTTAGTATGCTTCGATGGATTAGAGGTTCTTGTGACTTTTTTTGTGGGCGTTGTGGGAACAAATTTTATTGCTTTTAACAGAAATGAGATGATTGGTGTACAAAGAGACTCTTCGGAGTCGGTAGAGACTCATTATGGTCGACAGAGACTCTATAGGGTCGGTAAAGAGTCTGCAGGTTCGATAGAGACTCTTTTGGGTCGATAGAGACTCTTAAGGGTCGATAGAGACTCTTTAGGGTCGATAGAGACTCTTTAGGGTCGATAGAGACTCTTTAGGGTCGATAGAGACTCTTTAGGGTCGATAGAGACTCTTTAGGGTCGATAGAGACTCTTTAGGGTCGATAGAGACTCTTTAGGGTCGATAGAGACTCTTTAGGGTCGATAGAGACTCTTTAGGGTCGATAGAGACTCTTTAGGGTCGATAGAGACTCTTTAGGGTCGATAGAGACTCTTTAGGGTCGATAGAGACTCTTTAGGGTCGATAGAGACTCTTTAGGGTCGATAGAGACTCTTTAGGGTCGATAGAGACTCTTTAGGGTCGATATAGGCTGTCATATATACCAAAACATTAAGAATCTCATATATTTCATCAGAAAAGCTCCAAAATTCAATCAAAAGCTCCCCAAAAAATCCAAACACAGTCACATCTCATCCAACATAATTCATAAACTCATTCAAACTCAACATCTCCTCCTTCCCCAAAAAAATAAATCTACATGAACACAAGAAATCCTTTTGTATCCCCTAAATCAAATTTTCTCACTTCGTTCCTCGTCTACTCATAAATTGTTATTGTACACAAAAAGTGTGAAGATGAGATACATACACGAAAGAGGATAGAAAAGACATACATGCATATATTATGAATGACCTGAAAGAAAGAAGCTTTTATCTTCTTCCTATTTCATACAAAAAAGAATGGGGTTGGGGAGGAAGGCAAAAATATGAATATATGCATGAAAAAAATATAAATAAATTGTCTATGAGACTAGGGCTGCTTTGAATGTTCTTTTGTGTATAAAACTATATTTGAGACATAAAGTTGAATTTATTTGAAATTGATAAAGCTTTTTTGGGGATGGTTTTGTGATTTTTGAATTTTGAGGGTTTGTATTAAGGGTAAGATGCGAAGTTGCCCTGACTGCATCATAACGGTTGATTTGGACTCATTGCCCTGACAGAACCTTGACGGTTGATTTGCATCCATTTTCAAGCTAAAACTGCAATTCCTCTGATTGTGTAGCCTGGACATTCTCCAAAAAATCACAAAAAATCCACCAAACATCCCCAAAATCACCACACATCTCTGTTCATCCCCATTTAATCAACATTGATAGAATAACTGCATATAAATCTCCTCATAATCTCCCAAAAAAAGAATAATAATAAAATATGAAAATATTCACTTCATATCGACGACAAAGCTTTATTTTGCAGCATATACCCCATACCCCAATAAACAACAACAACATCTCGATATTGATCGCATTAATAATCTGTCAAAGTGTGACACAAATAAACGACACATGAACGCCCTGCTGGCATTTTTTTGTTGTTTGTGATTCATAGTGAGACAGAGACATGAGAAATATTCAGCATAAATATGAAAAGCATAGAAAACTAGTGATGGAATAAGTAAGAAAGATTCTGATAATCAAAGTCATAAGTATTTATGAGGGAAATTGTATTTGCAGCAATGTGATGGCTTATGGAGTTTATTTGGGGTTAAAATCTGTGATTTTTTTTATTGAAAAATGTGGATGGTTGAGTGATTTGGAAGGGCATTTTGGGATGGGTGAGGATAGAATTTTGGGATTTTTAGGGTTTTTCGAAAGCTCAAAAATGACTCGAATTTTGTATGGGAAAGTTGACTCAAATCGACCACAGTCTACTCGATTCCATCCAAAATTCAAGTCAACTTCAAACTCTGGTTTTTCTATAAATTTCTGGCAATTTTTGTGTCCAAAAATTCTGCAATTTAATTAATTAAAAACGATAATTAACAAAATAATCCAATTTAACCTATAAAACTGTCATCCTTATTAATAGCACCCCGTCTATAACCCCAAAAATTCCTTCACCACTTTTAAATGCAAATTTATTCAAATTATCGTCATAGAAACTACCTCAAAATAATCACTAAAGCTCCATACCGTTCAATTACAGTAAATGAAAAGCCATTGACGATAAAGGAACAAAAAATTGTATATTTTTTACAGACTCCCGCTATAAATTTTTAATCCTCGTTAATTGCCATCATTTATTGCTGTTAATTACTTTCAGTCATCATCATTAATGTTCGAGCTGAAAAATGCCTTGGAGACATTAATTCCTTTAAAAAAATTTTGTTAATTGTTGCTCATATTCAAGATTAATGAAATTAAAATTATGGGTGACTATTAAGTTAGTTTGAAGGAAGAAAGTGATCTTCAGGCAATTTTCATTGATACCCCAATTCTACAACGTAGCCAGCCTTCAAAAAGACGAGATATTAATGAGTATTTATGACAGGTTTGAGAAGAATTTGGCATCAATTACAAAAATTTCATCAATCAAACAAGTTAAGTCTAAATGACGTGTCGTGGTAATTCAGAAATATTCGAGCATTAAATTAATAAAATTTAAATCAAAATTCTCAGAAGAAAATTTCAAAATTAATTATTTTTGGGCTTGATAAGTAAATACACTTCGTTAGATATTCATGATTGTTTTAAGAGATAATTTTCAAAAAGCCACCAAAAAGTTCTAAAATGGTTCTAATATTATTTTATTGATATTTTCCGAGAAGCACAAATTGGTGAATCGATCGAAAATCCAACCCCTGGCCGACGTGACTTTGAAATGGAACCAGACCCTAATAGGCAAATAGCATGCTTTCAAGAGTTTAGTCTACTTAAAATATACCAGATGAGCCTGTTCATCTACATGAACTTTGCTATTGGTTTACTCTGAACTTAAGAACACGCTCATTGCCTGCCAGGGAGATTTTTTAAAATTCGGGATCATGTCAGAGTCACTCTGGCCTGATGCCGGATTTTGGATCAATTCAGATTTCCCCAGAGTAGTAATTAAGTTTCTTAATTTGCTAGCGGTGGCCAGCGATAGAGTAGGTGCCAATTAAGGAAGGATATGGATCACACTTGATCTGTATGACCAGCGAAGTAAGTAAATAAGCAAGTAACCAATTTAGTATATTGAGATTTCCTTAGAGCAGTAGTTAAGCTTTCTTTGATTGTTCTTTCTAAATTAATCACATTTAAATGTCAAACACTCAATATTTATTCTTCCTTCTTAAAAAACTCACTTTAACACAAATAAAATTGAATGTTACAAATAAAGTCCTTATAAAGTTATATAAACAAAAATTGAAAAGTTTGTTCCACTTATTGCTGAAAGTTCATGGAAAATCACAAGATACTCATTAAAAAATATTTACTACGCTCTTGTTCCTCGAAAAATAAATTTTGAAGTTCAGCACAGAGAAACTTTTAATTAAACAAATTTCCATGAAAAAAAATCATTCTTGTTTAATTTTTTTTTTAAGATCATGTTATTAAAGTTGTTCGTAAAAGATGTATGTAGATACATTAAATTTGCATATAAGCTTGAAGTAGATTCAAATTTTATGTAGAGTAGCAATGAACCAATTGTTTTGGAACTTAAGCGGCAATATAAGTGTTGGCAAAAGATCAATCACTTAGCGTACAGCCGGAGAGAAGGGAACAGAGCAACTGCAACAAGGAACTAGCAGAAGAAGCTGTTTCAGTCAGGAACAGAAACCTGTCCAACCACTGTATTAATGATCTTCAATTCACAGTGCATCAATAGGTAAGCTTATCATCATCATAGCAAGAACCCCGAGAGTCACAAATGAAGAAGGCGTTTAGGGATCCGATAAACCCTTTCTAATACAAAATAGAAGCCGAATCCATGTAGATAGGCAACATGGCTTCCATATGGCTACCAAAGGAAGCGGCTTTCATTTTGAATTGATAAAAGAGTTTTCGCGAAGCCTTAAAAGCTAAGTGGATCATTTTTCATTTATGTTGCTCAGTATCAGAGCCTTAAATGCACCGTGGAGAAGTATTCTTCATTTGTATCACTCGAGGACGTATTCAAAGAGGGTTCAGGGGTGTCAAGAGAAACGAACTTCCTGAATTCGCATAAAAACAACAAAAAAATTCTTCTTTTTTGAAATAAAATCAATTATATGAAATACAGCAATACATCATTAATATCTTGGACAACAAACATTAGTTTTGTTTACATTCTTATTATTTTATGAACCCCATTACCCCCATACCATCGATATTATCAAGAAAACAACTATAAAGAAGCATCACCGAACCTCCCATCAAATAAATTAATTAATTTCCATCCACAATCACAGTAAATTTAACTATAATAATTTCAGCACATTAAAGCTTTCCCGCTCCGACATTGGCATTGACTGAATATATATAAAAAAAATTATTGATCCACTCAATAAAAATGATAATATATTCTCATAACATCATTGGCTTTGCTATAAAAATTGGCTGCGATTGATATATCAACAACAATTTTCATTTTATGGAAATTTTGCTTCTTTATTTCTTTACTGCCTGCTTTTTTTGTTGAATCTTCTTTTGTTTTAATATTATAGGAATTGCCATGGAAACAAAATCATCAATTTCTTGTGTCTATGGCTGCAAATAGAGTTGTGGGACTTTTTGAAAAAATTATTGAATGGATATTTTTTTATAGAGAGGGTCGTGAACTTTTATTTATTGTCAAATTGAATTAATTTTGTTGGAAAATTAAGGTTCATAAAGTTTGTGAATTTAAATTGGGGAAATAAAAATTTGGAAAATCGCCAGAATTTGTTGAGAGCGTTAAAGCTCTTTTAATTTGATTAATTTTGATTTTTATTTGTTTTGATTATTTTCATTTTTTAAAGTTTAAATTTTCTTTGAAAATGTAAAAAATTATAATTTTTTTAAATTTAAAAATTTAAATTTTTTAGTTTTTTTCTTCAAATTGTGCTTAATTTTGAATTTTTTGTAATTTTAAGCAATAGTTTATTCGAAATTTAAAGTTTTTTATCAATCTTTAAATGTTTTCAAAATTGAAACTTTTTTATCAAATTTGAAAATTTTTATCTAATTTGAATTTTTCTTTCAAATTCAAATTTTTTTTAATAAACTTGAAATTTTTTATGAAATTTAAAATTTTTATCAAAATTTGAAATTTTTTAACAAATTTTGAATTTTTTTATAAATTTAGAAATTTTTTATCAAATTTAAAATTTTTTATCAAATTTGAAAATTTTTATCAAATTTGAAAATTTGTAATTTTGTAATAAAACTTGAAAATTTCTAAAATGAATTCTTTATTTTTAATAGGTATTCTTTAAATTTGCGACTATTTCTGATTTGAAGTTGACATAAGAATGGCATAAGAATCTTCCTCATTCCATATCATCCAATCTTAAATCCCATAAATCCCAAATTCAGCGTGGCCAGAAAAAGGAACCACAACCCCCTCTCCTCAACAAACCCCTAATTTCCTTAGTCCCCCAACAACAATCCATTATCCACTGACATCCCAGAAAAAAAAAAACACTTAAAACTCTACTTGTAGATTCATCAAAATAACATAAAATAACCCAACAAAAGCTTCATTTGTCAATGTTAATATAAAAATAATAATGATTGACATAAAATGTAAAAAATTTAATTTTATCACAAAAAAAGGAGAAGAAAATAAGAAAACAGCTTGAAGCCAACTTGAAGCATTTCCTCAATCTCAAATTTCTGCTCATAAAAAAATAATTCTTTTTTCCCTAAACGATTTGAATTAAAAAATTTTTTCATTCTCAATTTTTTTATTTTTCTGTCATGAGAAAAAAAAATAAATTTCCGTGTAAAAAATATTCAATTTATTTATTCAGTAGAAGTAGTAAGAAGAAGGTACAGGCAGTGATATATTCTAATAACGAGTATCGTAAAATTTTCTTCGTTTAAGGAAGTCGCAATTTTTATCATTTGAGCTCATTTTTTTTTTTTATTGTAGCAAAGTGTCGTAAATTTGTGCTTCTGACTTGAAGCTTTCACGTCTATTCGAACTTTACTTTTTTTTTTTATTTGATTGACGTTTATGTTGCTTATATGAACTATAACTAGAGTGATGTGACTTGAAGATGATGATGATGATTTGTGAAGTGTTGGAAGGAAAAGTGTTTTTCGTGCGATTTTTAAGGTGAAAATTTGAACGTTTATTGACTTTTTTCTGATACTGCTGCTTCGAATTTTGATAAGCTTGAAGGTAAAATATCAATTTTTTTATGTGGAATTTAAGACTTGTGGGAGGTAATGAAGAATTTCTTTTAAGGTTAAATTGTATTTTTGTTGTGGGTAGAATTCATTATAGGGTAGTCGCCAATAGTACACAGCGGAGCCTGAATATTCAGAATAAATTGAGCCTAAATGACAAAACGATTGTTTCACAAAATCTCGATTTCAATGAATTTTAGAGACAGAAATCTAAGTTTAAGACTAAGACCAAAAACAAGACAAAGACCTAAACCGACACCAGAGCCGGAATCGAAAGCGAGACCAAGACCAATACCGATACCAATACAGAGACCTAATTTGACACCTTAATCGTCATCGAGACTGATACAAAGACCCAGACTTAAAGGAAATTCTTCTAAGTTCAAATATCGATCTCGAGAATCATCAGAAAAAAAGCTTATTAATTTAGAAACGTTTGACTTCGTTCTGTGAAACTCATTAACAATTTTTGATTCAATAATATTATATACCCTTTACTTATTGAATGAAATAAGGCGGAACAGAAATGAGATGTCTTAATGTTAACCTAGTCGGTTTTAAATTAAATGTAAGTTTTGGTTCAAGTAGAACAGTCTACGATTATTTAATCGTATGTGTAGCTAAAAACTTTACAATTTATGGAAAATTACATAAATGTTAAGTTTGTAACTAGACATACGGTCGACTCATATGGTTGTCTGTTTTACTCATATTAGTCATTTAATTCAATTTATCATTACTCATTTATCCAATTTTTCTTAGGAACACAAGTTTGTGACTAGACATATTGTCGAGAAATCTCAACTTTTTTTCACTCAGAAAGTGATTAAGGGTCTTCAAATCCAATTTTTCTTAGAATCCGAATTGCATAGGTCGTTTAATCTGAACAAAATCCAACGCCAAGTTAACATAACTCTGACTTAATACCATTAGGTTTGAAATAGAATAAATTTGTACTGATTGAAGGAACGCACCAAAAAATACATCAAAAATTCTAATAATATCAGTCATTCACGAAAAGTATCATTCAAGTCAATTTTTGAGCCTCTTAAAAAAATATCCAAAAATAAAACTCCTCAGAATAAATTTGACATTTCTTGCCATTCTCAGAAAATTGCTCGCATAATATTTGCTTAAAATTGCGTAAAAGTAGACAACTTTTTTATCATATTCAACATAAATAACTCATATATCATGTCTAACATTTCAATTAGTATTTTCCCAGAAGCTCATTTTTCGATTCACATGAAATTTAATTTCAAAGAGTAAATAATTTATTTACAAATAAATAAATGCTCAGGTAGCGTCAATAATACATTTTCAAAGAACTTCAATAAATTTATAATGTGATATGTGGTTAAGAGGCGCTGGAAGCTAACGGAAAAATTAAATTTATTGCTTTTTTTGACGTTTTTTTGTCGGTGGTTTTAGAAGCAATTATTTACTTTTTCTTGCGTGCTGGTGTGTCTTGACAAAACCTTAAAATGCTTAGATTTTTTTGGATTTTAGAATTCAATTATTTTGACTTTAATTCAATTTTAAATCGAATTTTAAATAAAATATCAACAAAACATGAATGTATGAGGCTAAATTTGCATTTTTCATTGATTAAACAGTCAAATATGCTTGCAAAAATTCATTATTTTACAAAAAGTTCAGTCTTTGCTCATTTAATTGACTAATCTAGTCGATTCTACCACTAAGTACGAATTCTTGAACGATTAACCGATTAGTGTTATTCATAATAATCCCAAATTAACAAAAAACAAGCTTATCTGGCTTTGCTATGAAGACGACATACTGAGAACTATGAAGACTGTCAAACGACATCAAATTGGCGACCTAAGTGGATGTTTGCCATCTTGTTGTTAAACAAATACCAAGAAAAATTAGTTAATATTGAGTTAGTCACAATAAATTGGACTTTAATTTAGATAATTAGATGAATAATGCATATTTTAATAGCACTAAGCTACTTCATTTAATAATCAGCCCTAACAGTCAAACAGAACAGTTTTTGGTACCAAAGTGGTAAGTCGGTACCATGAAATCACGCTCCATGTCTGTCATGGCAAATAATGTCACACCATGACTTCATAAAATAAGTAAGTAAGCATGTAGAAATATTTTAAAAAATATCATTTTACCCCAAAAAACCCTCTGAAAACTTCAAAATTAAATGCATTAAATTCGACCTACCTAGATACGATGAATTTGTCAATACCCAAAAAATTGCAAGGGGATCCATGTCAATTCCTCGTTTTAAAATATGCTTAATATCTAAATTTCTTAATATGAATGACTACAACTCGGCTTCTCTTCAACTTCCGTTTCACTTCTTTTCATTTTCTTTCAATTTTTCTTTTTAAATATTTCACTTAAAATATTAAAGTTCTTTCACAAAAATTGAGAACCTTAATAAATAAGAAATTGGGCAACTTCTACACACAGTAAATTCTGGAAAAATTTCACTCATTTGCACATTTCCATCAGCAAATTACACATTATGTGCTTCTTTTTATTCTAATTTATTCACACAAAAAAAAACATCTTTTTTTAATCAAACTTTTTTATATTCACACCGTTTTCACGTGTGAATGTATTGAATTTGTTCAGATTGGAAAACCAGTTTTTTGGATTTTCCAGCAAAACTAAGCATAATGACAAGTTGCATTCTACTTCAATAAGTTTGTGCCTGGAATTTCACATCATAATCAAAAAACAGATTTGAAATTGGTTGAGGCATTGCTGAGAAAATTGAAAAATTCGCTTTCTGTAAGCAAGCAAGCATGCAAGCAAGTTAATGTACACGATAACTCAAAAACGAGATATCGTAGAGACTTCTAGTTTTTTGCATTTGATCGATGTTATTCCAAGGAAGAACTGATTAGATTTTGGGCATGGCAGGAACAGCCGTCGCTTCAGAAAAAGCAAAAAACTTTCGTTTCATACAAAATTTCAAAACCAATGGTTATTACGATTTTTAAAACTTTGAAGATTGTATGAAAATTGACTTCTGAAACATTTGCCAAGCGAAGCTTGGCCTACCCGCTGGAGCCTGATTCCTCAAACATTTGCCAAGCGAAGCTTGGCCTACCCGCTGGAGCTTGATCCCTCAAACATTTGCCAAGCGAAGCTTGGCTCCCGCTGGAGCCTGATCCCTCAAACATTCGCCAAGCGAAGCTTGGCCTACCCGCTGGAGCCTGATCCCTCAAACATTCGCCAAGCGAAGCTTGGCCTACCCGCTGGAGCCTGATTCCTCAAACATTTGCCAAGCGAAGCTTGGCCTACCCGCTGGAGCCTGATCCCTCAAACATTCGCCAAGCGAAGCTTGGCCTACCCGCTGGAGCCTGATTCCTCAAACATTTGCCAAGCGAAGCTTGGCCTACCCGCTGGAGCCTGATCCCTCAAACATTCGCCAAGCGAAGCTTGGCCTACCCGCTGGAGCCTGATTCCTCAAACATTTGCCAATCGAAGCTTGGCCTGCCCGCTGGAGCCTGATTCCTCAAACATTTGCCAAGCGAAGCAAAACCCGCTGGAGCCTGATCCCTCAAACATTCGCCAAGCGAAGCTTGGCCTACCCGCTGGAGCCTGATCCCTCAAGCATTTGCCAAGCGAAGCTTGGCCTACCCGCTGGAGCTTGATCCCTTAAACATTTGCCAAGCGAAGCTTGGCCTACCAGCTGGAGCTTGATCCCTCAAGCATTTGCCAAGCGAAGCTTGGCCTACCCGCTGGAGCCTGATCCCTCAAACATTTGCCAAGCGAAGCTTGGCCTACCCGCTGGAGCCTGATTCCTCAAACATCTGCCAAGCGAAGCTTGGCCTACCCGCTGGAGCTTGATCCCTCAAATATTTGCCAAGCGAAGCTTGGCCTACCCGCGAGACTTTTTATGGAACGGTGTGAATATATCCGCATTGGGTTTCTACCCGATACACTAGTCTTCCTTTTTTTTGGACTAACTTTAATTTTCCTCCATCTTTTTTGACACCGAGAGATATTTACGATGAGAATTCACAAACAATTTTCATTTATATTTGCAAACACAGTTTTATTATCTCGTTTTTTGCTATGGCTATGTTACTGGATCTTTCTTTATTATTATGGCATATATCTTGGATATAAATAGACTAGTATGTAACTGTGGGCAGTGAGTCGAATTTATTGTTTTGGGGTTTGATTATATTTTTTTGGTATTTTTTGGAGTCTTTATTCTGAATTAAATCCAGAAAAATCTTTGAATTTTTCAATTTTTTGATTTTTTTTTTGATATTTTGTGTTTTTGAAAATTAAAATTTTGAATCAAAAATGTTCAATTTTTTAAGGATTTTTAGTAAATTTTCCAAATATTTTGTCAATTTTTGCAGATTTTTGTTAAAGTTTCAATCAAATTTGTTTTAATTTAGACGATTTTTAAACAATTTTAAATTTTTTATTTCTCAATTTTTTAAATGTTTCCATTCATTTTTGCAGAATTTTTATTAAATTTTTGACAACTTTTTTATTCAATTTTCAATCCAAATTCCACTCTTTATTTCACACTCTAAATAAATCCGACAAAATCCTGTCCGAATATTTCAATTAATATACTTTTTTTCACATTCATTCGCAATTCAAAAATCTTATTTAATTTTCCATAAATTCCTTTACATATTTTTCAACTCACGATGGAATTTGTTTCATGTAAAAATTGTTTTTAATCTTCTTACACAATGTAACATGAAGATTATACACAAAAAAAAAAGATTATAATTTTAATTCTTAATTTTTTTATGTGCTGTTGGATATTTTTGCTTTCATAACACTTGAATATTTATTTTTTAATCCAATTTGTTGGGAATTTTATTAGTTTTTAATTCAATTTTTTTGAAATGTTTTGAATTTGTTATAAACTTTTTTGACACTTTTTTTTTTTGGCAGTTACAATTTTTATAAAACTTTTTTATGATTTTTAAATTTAATTTTCAATTTTTTTGCAACATTTTTCCAACACTTTTAATTGTTTTTTTGATAATTTTAAAACTTTTAATTCACCCCAATTGAACATGATTGTGAATATGATTGTTTTATTAACAATTTCGAAACTTAAAGTTGTTTTTTTTGTCAATTTTTTAACATTTTAATTTGTAAATTTCACAGAAAAAATTATTTTGAATTTAAGTTTTTTTAGCAATTTTTTGCAGAGAATTTTAATAAATTTCCATCTATTTTTTCATACAATTTAGGCAATATTTCAACACATTATTCAAGTTAATTTCAATTTCCTCTAAATTTCATCAACATTTTCTAAATTCTTCAACATCACAAATTCAATTTAAATCTCTTAAATATTCACGAAAGCTTTCAAATAATTACAAAAGCTTCATCATCTGTTCTGTCAACGTTCCAAATTTTATCTTATAATCTTCACAAATTCGTCAATCTCAATCCACACACAAAAAAATTCTTTTCGTTCCTATTCACTGAATTTCATCCATAGTCATCCAATCACCCTCCAAAAATATTCGTCTTTATTAAATTTTTCCATCAATTTTTCATTAAATTTTCCATCAAATTTCCTCGTCATTTTTTTTCATCACCAAGTAAATCCATACGTAATTCAAAAAATTACTCCATAATCACACATCATCCCATGTCATTAAATATCCACATGAGCATCCATAAAGGAAATTTTTAAGTAAAATACAAAAAAAATTGTCACTTTAAGCACAAAAAATCACAAATTCGCGCGACACGAGGAGTATTGGGAAAGATTGACTTTATGCATCGGGTAACGGTAATCAAATGAATATTTTTCCTCCCAAAAAACATACACACAGAGAAAAGAAGAGATCTTGTTCGGTAAGGTAATGGTTTTTGTTCGGTAAGAAGAGGAGCAAAATTTGTAGAGATTTTTTTTTTTGCTATCAGAAATGAGGGGAAGCTTGGGTGCCGAGATGTGAAGCTTCTTTTGAGCATGCGCTCATGTATTGAGAATTGGATGTGATTCTCTTTAGCACTGAATATTGTGTTGGAGAGTAAATTTGAGCTGTTCTCGTTGATATAATTTGGCGGGCTTCCCAAAGAAGAGTTTCAAGGATATTTTTCGTTTATAATTTGCTTGAAGGAATTCTGGAAGATTCTGGATGTTTTAAAGAGCAATGTTTGTGAAATGTTTAGGCTTAATGATTGTTTTATATGGTTTCGACCATATAACACAAGCACAGAATTTCTTGTCTGAAGACTTTCAGTTTTGGACGATTTTAAATTATCAAAAATGACAAATTTACTGTTAAAATACTCAACTGACAAGGTGTCATATGTGCTATATTATGGAATTATTACAAATTCAATACCTTAACTTCCCAAATTACTCCAAACTAGCTTAAACATTTTTTTGAGAAAAAAGCATTGTTTCAAATTAGACAACATTTTTCATGTACTCAAATGAATTCTGAATGTTGTGTTGCATAATTAATATAGAATATAATTGCAATTAAATACTGAGTTGGTAAATTATGTCTTATTAGTTAAAGGCAAATTAATGACTTTTTCTAACGTTTTTGTCCACTCTGTGTAATTCTAATAGCGTTTCGACCATACAGGCATTAGCAACATTAAACCTTTGTAAGAAATTAGAAATTTCTAGTCTTACATAGAGCATGATATTGGTCCAATCAGTGAAATAAGTACATATATTCTTGGTAGTGTTGCATTGGAAAATGGGACAGGAATAAGATGAATATCCTCATTCTCAGGTCATGGATCACAACTGATCTATAAGACCATCGAAATAAGAAGCTTATCCTCTCCTTTCAGAGGACAGAACTATTAGCAAAGTATATTGACTAATAGATTTGTAAAGGCGCGCAAAAATAGCTTTTTAAAGAGAAACTCATAGTTTCCTCAAATAATATTTTTAAAAAGCTTTTATCTCCAAATGAGTAAATATGTGCTTATTTAGTTTGTATTTCTCTTCGAAATATGCTTCTCAATTTTTTCTAATACTCTCTTAATTTGTTTAAAAGATCTACTAAGTTCACTGCAAAAAGCTTTTACTCCAATTTTCGAAAAATATTCATTTTCTCATCGTAAAACTTCAACCATGACTCTCATTTTCTGTCTTCTACAGCAAAAGTCTTTTATTTATATTCTTTTCTCACAAAAGCTCCATTAAGTCTCTCAAAACTATAAAAATACAGAATAACTCTCTCAAGCACAAAAGAAAAACACACAGAAAAAGTTTAAAATTTATGTCCTGCAATATCGAGTCGAATGTGGCAATAAAATTTTTTTCAAAAAACACATTCACATCACTTTGCGCTTCTTGCTGCTGTTTATGACATCTAAAAAGAAGTGAGACAAATTTCTTTCCCTTTTGTTATTGAATGGATATCAAAAGAAAGATATTTAATGTTTCAGAAGTGGAATGAAGCAGTAGTTGAGGCAAAAAGAAGGAAGAAGAAAAGAGCACTTTTAGATTCAATTGTTAACACACAAGAAAAAAGAGATGGAATAAAATGAAAGAAAATTGCTTCATGATATACTGAATGCTATAATAGTCTACTCATTCCGTGATAGTCATCGCTTGTTGTCGTGGTATCTCGAGCATGAAAGGAATATTTACAAACTTTTCCCATTTATTTCGATTTCCATTCCATTTATTATGTGACAAGTTTTTAGCTTATTTCTTTTATACTTTCTTTTTCTGCCCTCCTTTTCGTGCTTCATTGTTCATCAATGACTGTTGTGTGTGGGTGTATGTGAGGGATTGATGTCAGTTAATGAGACGGATTAGCTTGAGATGAAAGTTTTTTCGAAATTTTAAAAAGGATTTAAAAATTAATCTTTGTTTTAGTTACAGCATTGTAATGAGCTTTCGATCGGTTCATGGTTAATGGACTTGTATTAATACCCATTCTAGTCTGAATCTTGATTTTAGACCGTTAAATAAAATAATTAATTAAGTAAAACAGATAGAACATTTAATTACATTTCGATGTCTCAATTCTGGTCTCTTTCGAGTTATACTTAATTTTACAATTTCTTCTGATTATTTCCACGTTCAACAAAGAATCTTGATATTCGTGATCTTGATACCCCAATCCTGTCCTCAAAATGAATCGATTAGGACTTCAATTTTGTCATATTTTTAATAGTATTATTATTATTATTATTATTATTATATTTTTATTTTTTTTCTTCTTGTCTAAGGAATAGAAGATCAAATGCAGGAAAGTACATATGCTAAAAATCCGGCACCAAGCGGGCGTCAGATTACTAAGAATCAGGATTAAGCATGAGAATTGTTGATAGATAAAGAAATCCTTTTATTTAACAGAAAGTGACATAATGGCGGAACATAATGAAAAATTCTCGATGTTAGCATGAAACAGGCACAAGGCAGCACGATGCTGTCCACATACTTGTGTGAACATCAAAGACGTATTTAGGAGGGGGCTTTGGTAGTAAAAGTTGGGAAAAATTCATCAATAAAATATCCTGCTTGTTCCCCTTTGCTAAATTGATTCCTTCAACTTTTGTTAAATATTTACAACAGAATTCCCAATTTTTCCAATCATTTAAATCCCTTCACATCTTCCTTATTCCCGTAGAAAAATTCCCAGAAATTGAAAACCCTTCCTTAAATAATTCAAAAAAGTCAAACCAACCTGCCAACTTCTTCCCTATTCATCCAATATCCAATGCATTATTTAATCTCATCAAAACGTGTTCGCATTCAAATTACTTAAAGCATTTTTTACATTTACACCATATTCAGCACGCGCCAAATAAATGAAGAAGAAAAGAACAAAAGTGAATTTGAATCCAAAAAAAAATTAAGCGGTAGGAAATGAATATTCTAGAATCAAATATTGATGATCGTAGCAAAAGTGAGAAGACAGACAGGCAAGCATTGATTAAGAAAGTAGCACAAAAAAAAAAATTTTTTCATTCTTTTTTTTTTATTCCTATTCAATTTCGTGGGAGATAAAATATGCTGACTCAAATCAATTTCTAAAGCCTAACCTCAGCACTTGCAGTACCAGCAAGAAGCTTTATATTTTCACATTGTTTTATTTGGTAGATATTTTTTTTTTTTGTTAGTTGATAGTATGTGGACTCTTTTTTTGTTCGGGAAAAATGATGAGCTTTTTTATTGGAAGGACACACAGAAGAGTGGATGGAGTGTTTAATATGATTTTTTTGAAATTAAGTTTTTTTTTGTGTGAGCTTTTTTATCAGGACTTTTAGAGTTTCAGTCCAGTCCTTTGTGACTCATTTAGGGCATTAGGACGGAGAATTGGAAAAAACAGAAGTCTGACTCCGAAGCTGACCAAACGTCAAGTGTATACCTTCTTATAGCATCCCCGTACTTTCGCCCCCTATTAACACTTAATGCACCGCTTACGACCAAACGCTTACTCAGATTAAAAGCCTATACAAACAACCCTGTCTGAAAGATGGCAGCCTCACAATCAGCAACAAGGTCTACAACTTAAATTCCATCTCTGAACACAACATTCATAAACAAAACGATAAAATGCAAACAGGACTGAACTAAGCAAGTATCTCTAAACCAACATGCAAAAGAAAGAAATCAGGAGGACATTCAGAATATTTTGAAACGAATTTTGAAGGAATTTATGAGGAAAAAGGTCGGAAATCATCGGTAACTCCACGACTATGACAGAATTTTGAAGATTTTATGCAGAACTTCGAAGGTTTCCTGCAAGTAAGTCCTCAGCATCCCTCACATTTGCAAAACTCCCTTAATGACTCCATTCCCCTTTATAAACCAGTATCAAAAACGATATGGACATCTAATCCTCAAAATGTCCCTTAAAATGGATGTATTAAAAAATTAAAAATTTCTTTCCTTCCGTCACGAAGAAAAAGGAAGCAGGACACAAAATGAGGGACTTAAATAAATAAATTGAATATTTTTTTTTACTATCTTAAAAATCACAAGGAACAACTTTATCTGTTTGTCTATATCCTCTAAATATGTATATTCATAGATATCCCCTGAATTGCATCATAAAAGCCTTTATAAGGATTGTACATAACTTTATATGAAGAGACATGTGGTATTGCTGCTTCAACAACAACAAACTACAAAAAAAAATCTCATCAAAATTTCATTATGAAAAATAATTTTAGTTCAACCTGTACTTTAATATTATGCATGTACATGGAACTTGAATGTTGTGTATGTGCGTTAGACTTTGTGAATATTTTAGTGAGATATAAATGAATTATAAAGAAATTAATTCGGAATTTATTTAGATACTTTGTCAAACTTTTATATTCAGCTATGAAAAACTTTGTCCTGATGATATTTTTCGGTAGGGACTTAAAATTGGATTTTAGTGAGCTTTATGAGATTTTAATTTGATTTTGTGTATTATTTGGGATTTTTTGTGTGTTTGAATTTTTTTAGGTTAGATTGACTGAAAGTTTGGAGATTAGATAATGTTTTAATGCTTCAAGTTACTGCATCCCTAATAGGCAATGAGGAGAGTTTAAGGAGCTTGTTCTGCTTAAATAGAGTAGCTAAGCATGCTCGTGAGCGTGATATAGAGCTTACTCTTCAAATCATGCTCTATGTCTGCTAGGCAGAGCACGAAGTCGATATTGTTGAAGTCGACTCGACTCGACTTAAATGTGCTGACTCAACTCAGTTCTCTCTGGTCTAGTAGAGTCGAGGAGAGTCGAGTAGAGTCGAGTAGAGTCGAGTAGAGTCGAGTAGAGTCGAGTAGAGTCGAGTAGAGTCGAGTAGAGTCGAGTAGAGTCGAGTAGAGTCGAGTAGAGTCGAGTAGAGTCGAGTAGAGTCGAGTAGAGTCGAGTAGCGTCGAGTAGAGTCGAGTAGAGTCGAGTAGCGTCGAGTAGAGTCGAGTAGCGTCGAGTAGAGTCGAGTCGAGTCGAGTCGACTCAAGTCGATTTCGAGCTTTTCTGCCAGGAAATCTACTACTCAGCATTTCTGGGTCACTTAAGGGCATTCCAATCCCCAAAAAAGCATTCCCTTAAACAAATATCCATCATCAAAATTAGTATCATTCATAATAAATCCTTTGTAAATCTTTTGATTCAATGCCAACCTCCCCATAACCTATTTATCCTCCTCAAAAAAACACAAACGCAATCATCCAATAATCCCACATAAAATATTGTTCCTTTTTTTTTACTTCCATAAGAGACATTTATCCAGACATATTTGATGTTAAGTATAAAAAAAAAACTTTCGTCATTTCCAATAATCATAATGTCCTCATATAGAAATAAATGACTTTCCATTCATGACATGTTCAAGTCAATATGTATGTAGAACAGGATGAGGGAACAAAACACATCAAATAAAAAAAAAGAAAAAACTTTCATGAAGAATTGCTTCATTGCAGAAAATTCATTTTACTCATTTTCATTATTATTGAACTACTTACAAGAATGTAATGGTAACAGGAAAAATATGGAGAAGATGAAAATTGATGTAAAAAATGAGGTCATTTGATGGTTTGTGTGGGAGATGAGGCGCATTTGTTGTGTCTTATTAGGGGAATCAATTGATTTTTTATGGAAATAAATGAACGTGGTGCATAGAACCTTATTTATTTACTGTCATCATGCTGCTATGGGAAGTTGAGGGACCTAGAACTATTTTTTCTCGAAATCCCGGGCCGATATATTTTCGGGATCGGGATTGAAATTTTCGGGATCCCGGAATTTTCGGGATGTCCCGGGAAATCCCGATCTCGATAAGGAGAAAGCGTACCTAGAATCGAAAATGTGTAGTTGATTAATCAGTTATTGATCATTTTTGAACATTTATAAATCCTCGAAAGATACACGTCGTGAATAAGTCTGAAATAGTGTCCTTGGTCCTACTTGAGTCTTGATGGAGTTGGATTCGGATAAATTGGACCCCAAGAAATGCATTCGTGTTTGCCTATTCTTATTGTGACCTTGAACGCTGTCTAGGTTCCAAAGCAGAGCTTGTCTGCTCAAAATAGTCAATTTATGAATGTTAAAAGGATCAAATGAGACAGGAGAACCCTCCGGAGTGGAACAAAAGAGTTCATCGACCGAAAATCCGGTCCTAGGCCAGTGTGACACTGACTTGGTACCAAGGTCTCACCGGTTTGGTGTCGGATTTGGGATTGATTACCCAACGTGTGTCCCGAATAGCACAAATAAATTGTTCTGACTAAAAAATATGCAAAAAAAATCAAAATTTCAATTCATCCACCAGAATATCCTTCAAAATATTGAGCAGAACATCCACACACCTAGAACACCCTCCAACACACACAAAATTCCAAACATCTCAGAAAAAATTTGCATTGCCAATTCACCAACTACAAAATGCAACGTTCCATCAGACTGTGCACACACAATAGCCTTAGAATTGAACAAGCAAATACAAGTGATGAAAAGAAATCAACAATAAAAAAGAATAACTAAATTTTTCATCATCAGCATAAAGTACAAAAAAAGGAAAAGAGAAGAAGATTATTTGTTGTTATTGTATTTCTCAAATCATCTACAAGACGAAGTAGAAAGAAAAAAGAAATAAAATGAAATCAATATTCAAGTGTCGATACTATTGATGGCACGGATCTATCAATGGAACGAGAAGAAGAAAGAGAGGAGAAAATGAATGAGAGTAGCAAAAGCATCCATGAATTATTAAGGCACGTACAAATAAAAGGTAGAAATGAACTTATCGACAATTCACAAGTCGTATCAAGCAAACTTGAACAGTGAGTTTTTCCATGCAATTTTCCTTCTAGTTTTATTCATCAGTGATGATTGATTGTGTTTTTTTTGGAAATTGTAGAGAAGTTTGGGTGTTTTTTGATGTTTGAATGAATATTTAATTAAGGATTCTGTCATAGTTATTTGGAGTTTTGTGGGTATTCGATCAAATTCAGTTGATAGTTGGACAAATTTTGACAAATCCTTTCAGTTTATGGCAAATTTTTGAACAAATGTGAATGATTATGTCGAATTTGTCCAAAAACTGTAATATTCTGCTTGAATTCGGTCAAATTCAAACATCTTCGTATTACTATTTCCTCTAAAATTCTACAAAATTTTGCCAAAAACCTGTATACTCTGCTAGAATTTTAATTGATTCTGATTCTGCAAAATTCTCTCTTAGAGGGAAAGAAACAGCATTTAGGTACCGAAATGGCATTTCTGGATCATGACAGCACGCTCTTTAGCGTGTTAGGAATTAGCTGTTAGGAATTAGGATCATAAGTTCTCTTCCATATTTAAATCAATTGCAACTAACCCGAATAGCACAATCGGGTTAATTGATTTAAAAAATCCCGGATCATACCGATGAATCAGAGTCATATCGTATTATATCCAGATTTGGTATTTTTAATCGGTTTGTGCAGTTCGTGTAAAATTCTGTGACAAGTCGGTCAAATGCTCCTTGAATCTTTGTAAAACTATGCCACGATTCGGTTAGATTCAGAATTTTGTGTCAATTCCTTCCATAAATCAATAAAATTTCTCGATTTTTACTTAAATTTCAACAATAATTCTGCCAAATTCTGCCAAAATTCTATTAGTTTTTGAAGTTATTAGTCAATTTCTACATCAAATTTATCAAATTTTCCCGATTTTTAATCAAATTCTACCTATTTCCAGTCAAATTCTACCAAAATGTAGCCAATAATTCGATCAAATTTTGTATTATTTAATCATTCTCACCAAAACATCTGCCAAAACTTACAAATTTTCCAAGGAAAAATTAAATTTTCTATTTTAATCAACTCCCGTCAAATCAAAATTCGTCCCAATGACTTCAAACTCATCACACATCTATCCCCACCGTACACCTACATAGTTGTACACTCAAACAGGAAGAATTCTATATTTTTTTATTGAACAAGCAGCAGCAGCAGCAACAAGAGCATGGATGAAGAAAAAAAAAATAAGAAATTGCAATTGCAATTTTCATTTCGAATGACATTATACATCAACCTCGATATTAAACTACTACAAAATGAATGATACAGTACAATGCGAGAAAAAAAAAAAAATTTTCATTTCACAAAACTCAATGATATCGATTCGTGACTTCATCATGTTCCGATGCTTGTGGCTTGTTGTGTATTTGAGAAACTGTGATACAAAAAAATTCTACTTTTTTTTCTAATTTAAGTGCAAATTTTTCCAGTTTTTTCTTCCCTACAATTTGCAATGAAATAAGTTTTTCATTTTTTTTAATAATTTTGAAACGTGTTTTGTGCTTTTTTCCGAATCAAGGCGATTATTTATTCAATTTTTTGAGTTACTGTTATCGTACAGCGGAGGAAGAAAACTGTCATAACTTGTGAATTTGCTGGAAAAATTCATTGAGTTTGAAGTGGAATAAAAAAAAAAAGTTGATGATTGAGAAAATATTGCTTGGAATGGCGCTTTCTGAAGTGAATGAGTTTATTAATGTTTGTGGTATTGGATGAGATAAGAAAATTGATGGAGTTTTTGATCAGTTGGATGAAGGAGAACAAATTTATACAATTGACTATAAGTCGAGATGATTAAATTCATTTAAGTTCCTTTTCTATGGACTGGATGATCGGGATATTCTTTTGCAGGATAAGTATTGAAGCTTTATGAAGAATGCTTTAGTCAAACAAGATTAATTGTGGAATAAGAATACTTGGTATGGCGTTAAAGGGATTTAATGGCAAGAACATTTTGATTAAAAAGGAAAAGAGCCTTAATAGCTCACTTAGCAAGGTGCGAGTCCCCAGGGTGATACTGAATTTGAACTTCCAGGTTCATATTCTAGTGATTCAGTCTAGTGATTTTTCGGATGTTTAGATACATACTTTGACTTATGAAGTGTAGCAAGTTTAATGACGGTAAATAGGCTACAACGTAAGATGTTAGAACGGATGAGTGATGTAGTTTGGAATTGGAATAGAAGCAAGAATTTAGGAGACTTTATATCCCTAACCAACAAAGAGCATACTCTGAATATACTCACTTTTGTGAGCATGCTCAATTGTTTGAAAAAAGCATGCTTTATGAGGGCATGCTCTTTGTATTTAAGGATATGGCCTTTTTTAAATACTTGATTAACATTAAGCTTTTTATCCGAGAGTATTGTTAATTTAAAGATAAAACCCAAAAAATAGTCTCAGGTATGATCTATTTAGGATCTCCGTAAGCCGTGCGAATACGGAGCATATGAACTCACGTACCGCACTTAGCCAAACCACATCAAGTGCTAGCCTCACCTTCTCGAGGTGAAGACCGTCATTAGAGAGGCATAACCTGTCAAACAAGGTGACAAAGCCAGCAACATAGCCAGATGGAAAGCCTTCTGTTGTAACCTAAGCTCCACATAGGAACATAGTTGCAGTAAGTAAGGTTAGTACAGAGTACGTTGACCAAGCAAGCCATCTTTTAAACCAAATGCTAAGAGAGCCAACGAGTTAGCAAGACTGGAACTGACAACGATTTTGAGCCAACTTTAAGCGTCTTCTGAGAATGGACATTGATCCCAATTGATTTGTACGGCCAGTGAAGTAAATAAGTAGATTATCTATTTAGGGACGTATTCAGGTCAAATTCTTTACTCTTTTGACATTGTCTAACATTTGACACCAAACAGGAAAATATTGAGTACATAAATATGACAAATGTCAATTAAATCAGCCTCCATACAAGCTCTCAATTAATAAAATCAAATCTTATTCACATAAAAGTACATAAAATTCACAAAAAAAAAAACCTCTGCAAAAATTTCCAATTCTAATTTTGTTCATCCACGTTTTATTAAAATAATAACAATTCAGTCATTCTACCATCAACAGCCATTCGACTTACTGTAATGAAAATTTAATTTGTTGAATTTATTTTCTCATTTTAATTACAAAGTGGCTTTTTATTTTTTGCTTTTATCATAATTAAGATGAAGTATAAATAAGGCGGATGGCATAAAAAAAAATTAAAGATGAGATGAGGAAGTGAAGAAGTTAAAAATGGCAATGTAAATAGGAAAGGTCAGAAAGTAAAGAAAAAAGGTTCGAAATGTTTATTGAAAATAATGCAGGTCACTCTTATTTTAACTTCTTTTTATTTGTGGGTTTATGTTGATTTTGATGAGATTTTTTAGAATTTGGATAGCTTTAAGGAGACTTTTTGTGGATTAAATCGATGAATTTGTGGTAAATTTATCTTCAAATGTCTACAAAAACTTCATTTTACTTGAACAGACTAGAAGGATACTCTTTGAGCAACACTTGCCTCAAAATTTGTAATAATTAACATAAATTGAACAAAACTTGACCAGAAGTGGGGAAAACTAGGCAATAATTAAGCAATACTTGAAAGTAACTAAGCAATACTTCAAAGAAACTGAGCAATACTTGAGTGAAACTGAGCAAGATTTGATACAAGCTGAGCAACATTTGATTCTAACCAGTTTTAAGATTGAAATTGAATTGCAATTCACACTCACAAAAATGTACATGCTCAAATATATTGAATAAGTTTACTATCATTTTGAGATGGGCTGGAGATGCATACAGACGCCCACAAGATGTCCCAGTTCATAGAGTGACATATCTTCTAAACGAAGAGGAAATTTGGAGGAAATAAGAGATGGTTGATGTAGCGATGGATAGGTATCAGATGTGGCCACGTTTCATGAATAGATACCAAAGTAAGAAAGTCTTTCAATTATCGGATTTTGTGGATGGTAAGAGATCTCAATAGTGACCAAAAAATTCCTGTATTGGGTGTGGAACTGGGAGAAACTCTCGAAGTATGAAGTCGGCTTTAGACGTTCTCTATGAGCAGTAGTGTGGGCCACACGTGCACCGCAGCCGAGGAAAAAAATTCTGAATTGGATGCTACGCTATAGTTCTTAACATCCTGAACTGCCAGAAGTTCTCGAAGGAAATAATCGACTATAGACATTCTCTAAGTCGCGACAATGAGCCCAATTACCCCCACCCAAGGGAGTAAGTAAGTAATTCTCATTTAAAATTATTTGCTCACTGCCTTAAAGGAATACATCCAAAAACCCTGACAATTCCTTAATAAAATTACTAAAAACAGCTTCATCTCCCATAAAACTCATCGTCATTAAAACAATTTAACTTTTATTACATACATCCACACATCGCTCTTTAATATCCACATTCAGAAGTTGGTCAATCGAATGTTTATCGATAAGTCTAAGAAGAATCCTCCCCTCATCTTGTGGATATAAAGAATCTGGAGTGAGGAAATGAGCATCGAAATAATTTTGTTGAAGAGGTCGAAAGGTTGTGCCGAGTGAATGATGAAATGGAGAGTAATGATGATGATGCAAGCTCATTAATAATGAAAAAACCTTCATGTCCTTCTTAAAAACAGCACAAGGAATGAAGGATGGCAATCATCGGAAGGAGCTGCTCGGAAGTACTTCTTAAAATGAAGATGAATTTTTTATAAAATTTTTTTGTTTTATTGTTTCCTGGAAAAAAAAAGTGGAAATGCCGGCGGAATTTGAAACAATTTTGGATGAACATGCTGAATTCCTTGTTATTTTTATATGCTGTGTTGTTGCTAATTTATTTATTGTATAAATGATTTGTGTGAGATTTATGAGGAATGGAACGACTTTCCAGGAAGGCATGCTGTGTAGTAACAGCTGAAAATCCGATTCCAGGTAAGCATGAATCTAGTACGAGACAAGATTCGATGGAATCTGGAATAGCCCCAGTCAGGCTGGCCTAGAGACTTAGATTCTTACAAATAAATAGTCATTATGCCTTCATTTTTAATGAGGATTTCAAGTAGAAGATTCAGAGCTGCTTAACAGATCCAGGAACTCGAAATCCTGTTATGATGAGTTTTAGACGATTAAGAATTCTTGGAATTATTTAAGACCTTATTTTGATGCTAAAATAATTGGCTAACAAATTGTGCGTGGGATATTGGAGCTTATATCTCGAAAATCCTAATCATCAACTCATTATGTGCATGGAAAACATCTTAAGCCGGTTCAGTGTTTCGAGAACTTCTGACAATTTTGGATATTTTTGCGCTATTTTCAACACATTTATTCCAAGAATAATTAATTTATATTAAGCTTTGAAAATTATTTTTTTGTGCTTAGGTTTACATACTTTGTTCTGCAAATTTTCTAATTTACATCATTTCCACAAACTTTTTAACATTTTGTTTAGAAATAACAACGTAATAGAAATACAATGATTGTAGGTAGTCCTCAAATTTTAAAACATCATAAATGTCAAATTCAATGACGTAAAACATTGTACTTAAGAGACATGAGGCAATATTACTAGGAAAGCATGAATTTTTTATGGATGCAGCTTGCAAAAAAATTGAACAAATTTGTAGGCTTTACAAATAAAATTGAATTTTTAAAGAAAAAGTGAAAATTTTTTGAAACAAAACTGTGTCGATTGTCAATAAATATTGACTAAATTTTGATGATTTTAATGAAAACTGATGAATGCTGATATGTAGGTTGGAATTGAAGCCTTATGATGCTAAAAATAAATTAATTTTACTAGTATTTATATTTTAGTAGCCGTTGTGTTTATTACATAACGTAAAATATAAATTATTTGATCATTGTAGCCTGGAGCGTAGTCAGAAATATTTGAGGGGGGAGTTTAAGTATAGAACACAAAAATTTTGAGGGTTTTTTGAATTTTGTCTCAAAAAACTCTTAGATGGGCTGGCCACGTTATTAGAAGACTATTAGAAGACCTTTAGAAGCGTCACTAAATAAGGTCTTTAAATCAAACCTTGTGGATGTTTAGAGAGCCCGTGGTAGACCGAAAAACTCCTGGAAGGAAACTGTCGATAGAGACAGCATTGCATGTTGTATTGGCAATTGGCAAGCGAATAGAACGAGCTTTGAGAAACATCTGAGGGAGGCCATGGATCACCGTTTTCCTGTACGGCCAGCGAGGTAGTATTGACCCTAAAACCCAATTTCCTACCCTTATTTTCTGGATTTGCCATTGATTTTAATCTATTCTCAGAAAATTTCAATGAAAAATAACTTATTTGGCTCCCGAACAAGTAAGGAGCATGCTAACGAGTTTAACAGCAATTATCCAGTATCCGGTATTCATGATAATACCGCTTAATACCGCCAAATACCGCTATTTCATATAAATACCGCTGATACCGCCTAGTTTCTAAGCCTTGGCAATTATACTGATTGAGTATGCTCATGAGAACGTTCATTTAGTTGAGTATGCTCGTTATCTGTTAGGGGCTTTAGTGGTTTTACAACCAGATACATTTCTCCCACTTAAAATCGTTAAGTTTCAATGAATCTACGACTCAGAAATATACTCCTTTACAACAATAGCAAACCTTCAGAACAAAACAATTGTGAAAGATTTTTTAAAAATTCTGATTAGAATCGACAAGAATAACAAAGTTACAACTTTCAGCAACCCGTAATTAACAAAATAATAAAATAAAAGATAATTTAATTTCAATAATTATGTTATCGTAAGTTTATTTTAATGAGTTGTTCACGAGTTTCCAATTAACTTTCGATTAATTCATAAATTCAATATTTCTTCTCATTTATTATTCAATTTTTTACAAAGTCTATAAAAATAATTCAATCAATTTCATATTTGGGGTTTCCATGGAAGCTGTTTTCATGCTGTTGCTTCTCTAATAGAACAGTTTAACTGTTCTAACTCTTTATCCGAAGTTTAGTACTAGGCCGGCGTGATCGGCGGTATTTATAAGGTATACCGCGGTATTTTGCAGTATTTAGTTGCATTTGTATGAACACCGCGGTACTACCGCAGAGTTTCTCAGCCTGGGTTTATTTCAAAAATGGCAAATTTAGTTCAACTTTGTTACTAATCTTGCTTTTAATTTAATGCAGTGATCGGCAATCTGTGTACTGCGGCACACACTAATATGCCGCCAAATATTCTAGGAGCCGTATGCGGTTTTGGTTTAGGCTTACAATCAAGGTATGTCTTGAAAAGCAAAAGGTTGTGCATCACTGGATTAATACAATCTAGAATTCATATTATAAACACCCAATTCCTTTTCTGAAACAAGAACAGAAGCCATTTGAAGCCATTTTGTGAAGTTTAAAATTGAGGGGTATCAGGGGGAATGTAGGTGTAATGTGATGCCACATGAAGCTATGTGAAGCTGAAAATTCTGAAGATGGGCGCCACGGCCGATCCCGATACTCTAATTTCATGTATTTTAAAACCATTTTCATCAAATAATCCAAAAAAAGCTCTTCCAAAAAATGACATAAATTTAAATGCGCTCAACCATTTCAATAAATCAAGAGTTTCACCATCAAAAATGCACAAAAAGAGACCCTTTCAACATACAAATTACACAAAAAAAAGAGAGAGTACCAACATGTCCCATAAAATCGTCAAACAGCCACCTAAGCAAATACGAGATGGATATAAAAAAAAAGAATTCGATTTTCATTACTCTGCCCTTTGATGACATTCATTTTTCAACTGACACAGAAAATTCTCATCTTTTTGTGTGTATGGCTGTGTGTGTCATGCATGAGAAAAAAAAGTTGCAATCAAATGAAATATGTCCACATGTGTGACTGCCGAAATGTCTCTTATTTTTTTTATATTTACACACATTTTTTTACTCTCAATTTTTATTTTGTCGAGTAGCAATTGATGATGATGATGATGATGAGGATGATGTTGGATATGTTACATATACTTTTTTTTTTTTTGTTGCTGTACATTTTTGTAATTTATCACATATGTAGACGCAAATTTACACATTTTTTTTTTGTGCGATACTGATGCTTCACTTTGAAATGTTGTACAAAAAAAGGTAAAAATTTGATCAAATTGGAATGTTGAATGAATAATTGAAAAGTAAGTGATGAGGTTGAGGAGAATGGAAATGAATATTGGAATTTATTTGTTAAGGTACAATAAAGGTAAACTTGCATTTTTGTGAATTTTCTGGGAATCTGAGAATAATTATGAAAATACTGAAAATACTGAAGATTCTGAGGTTAAGTTAGCTAGAAAGCACATTGTCCTAGTTGAAAATTCACGAAATTTTTTTTTTAATAATTAGTGGAGGACAACCTATCATATCTTGCGGCACACCTTAGTCGTGAGCCTTGAAAAAAATCACAAACGGTATACGGCTCATGCCATTTCAAACATTTTTTGGCAGCACACTAATGCGACGCGGCACACAGGTTGCCCATCGCTGCTATATACTATCAAAAAAGAGTGAAACATAGAGAAACTAGCAAAAAAGCTGCATACATTTGATGAGATTGTAACATTTTTTTAGGCTGTTACAAAATCCCCCCTAAAAATCGAACGTAATAAGTGAACCCAAAAGGAGAAATACAAGAAAATTCGAACAATTTTTTATGAAATTTTCATAATTCACAAGAAAAAATTTCTCATTTATTAAGCAATTTTAATCGTTAACTGATCCTATTGAAGTAACTGACCGATTCCAATGACTCTACTTTAATATTTTTCACTCTAACTCTTTCAGAAAATTAATAAACTTCCAAAAAAAGTTACGAAAACTTCATCAAAAAAAGATCGATGAGGATGAGATTCGAACTCACGCGGGCAGAGCCCATTGGATTAGCAGTCCAACCTATTAACCACTCTAGCACCTCACCATCACAAGTTAATATCAATTTGACAAATTTATCTACTTTAAGTCAAGTGTTTTAATTTTAAAAGTTTCAAATTAATATAAATGAGTTGAAGTTAAATATTTACTGATCAATAACAGACGTATAGTTAAGTTCCATCTGTTCATCTGTTTTGGGCATAATACAGCATTGGGCATACCTACACTTCTCAGTGACTACATTCAAAATTGCCCACATTTCCTTTTGTGTGGCTTTTTATTTTTAAAAGAACTAAATGCTGTCTAGCGCCAAAACAATAATAAATTCTTTGACACAACTACGTACCAACATTTTTATGTCATATCATGTACCAAAAAAAAAGAGTTTCAGCATCAAAAGTCACAAAAGCCACCTAATTAAGCGGTTTTTTTGCCTAATTTTTTTTAAAAATATGCAAATATTCAAAATCCCTTTTTATGTTCACATACACAGCATATGTCATGTTTACAATTTTTTTTTTGTGTGGTCCTTATATCTATGTTAAAAAAATAACTTCTTTTTGTGTACCACCAGGCTCAATTACAAAAAACGAGCTTCCAAATATTCAAATTTAGTTTTGTTTGCTGTTTTTTTGTAAATAAGCTACATGAAAGACTGGTCCGAGATACAGAAAAAAAGGAGATATTTAATGTCTCACATCTCATTTCATTTATTTGTTTTAAAAAAAAATCTTTTTTTTATCTTTCTCGTATTTGGTTTCGGAATGAAAAGTTAAGGACAGTTTAACATTCTTTTAAAGGGATTTGTTACAGAAATGATGGAGTAATTTTAATTTTTTTGGATATCCTCATCTTAATTTTGTCAAGGTTTTTATATGTAATTTAATTTGTGAAGGACATGGGGATGTTGTGTTTGGATTTTATTGCATGTGATAGTGGGTGTGGTGCTTAATGGGATTATAAATAAGGAAAATTCATGATAATGATCAAGAATTGGTTGGATTAGAGATAAAGCTAGTCATTTATTGAATATTGAGGTTATTTATTGATATTTCAATCTAAAAAGAGATTTTGGATGACCTATATTGGAAGATTGTAGGAGGTTCGACCCACTAACCCAACATCAAGCTACAAATTGAAGAAAACCGCATTTTTCGCCTTGAATATTGGTCAAAATTAAATGTCCTTAGTGGTTTAGCCAGAAATTTTGGTTTAACACCCAAACACCACCACCCTGCACCCCCTAGTTGCCATAGTACTGTCAAAACAACGACTCTTCTTGATAATACGACTATACAGCCTTACTCCAGCAAACACGTTGTATTGTTCTGATCCAAATCATTCATTAATACTAAAAATGCCTGACTTGTCTATGGCGGCCATCTGTTGTGTTTTCCATACAAATTTTGAAATTTTTGACAAATTTTAAACATTTCCGTTTTAAAGGTTCCGGGTTCAAACCCAGGATTCAATATTTTTTTCTGAATTTCAATTATTTTCTGCAATTTTTACAAGTTTTTAATCTAATTTATTTTTTTTTCTAGTGCCAAACTTAGAAGTGTCCCGATATTTTGCGAAAATCCTCTGGTCTCCCTAGACTTGTCCAGTTTAACGCTACATACGACTTTATATCAATTAAATCTGCTGTGCTGGATATTTTTCCACTTGAACATTCCCAGTGTATGCTCTATAAATTGAAAATCTGACTGCACACTCTACATATTCATCTCAATCTATCCAAATTTTAATTTTTTCCTACAATTCCAACTTTACCTTCCACGAGAGGCACAATAAAAAATTCAACCAAACATCATCACCACCCAAAAAAATACTCAAAATTATCATATTCTCCATTCTATCCATCGTTTCCGTGTCAAAACATATCAAATTGATGAAATAATGTTTTATTCATATTCCAGAAGGATCATCATCCGCAATTGTACAATGTCCAATGCACACACAAAAAAAAAATGTGAATAATTTTTTTCTTTAAATGGATGATACTCACCCAGGGGAACGGCATTAGGAATGATAAATACGAGAATATTTTTTGAAAAGAAAAAAGAAAATGTAAATAAAATTAAGCATAAAACAACAAGAATTTATGATGAATTTTTTACAAGAACCACAGCTTATGCTGTGTACAAAAGGAGATGGAAAAAAATAAATGCGATTTTTATGATTATTTATATAAGCAAAAGAAGAAGGTTTTTTTATATATTTTTGGTGGAAACTTCGTGCTTTTGAATTTGCAATAAGTTTTGGAATAAAGGTTCTGAGAAGATGATTCTGATTTGTGTAGGGTAGACGATAGGAGGTTTTGATGATTTTTGGGTTTTTAATTCGATTTTTAAAATTCAATTTTTTCCCTATTTTTTCAATTTCTCATAATTTTCAATAAATTCAATTTCAATAAAACTAAATTTCAGTTACACAAATTCCAAAACAATACAAGTGTCATTTCCTTCACTTTAATTCACCATTCAATACCAAAAATCACATAAATTTTATCCATAATCTTAAAATAATATTCAATTTCACAGCAAATGAACTTAAAATTGTCGTTTTGTTGTGAGTGAATTTAAGATAAAATATGAAAATTGAGTTTATTCCTTACATCACACACAGATAGACGAGAAACATAAAAACAATCTTTATTTCATTTCTTGTTCAGATAAATTTCGGATGAGCAAGTTTTCGCTAAACAAAAGTATAAAAAAAAAAAGAAGAAGCGAAGGAGTCACTTCCAGAATAAAACAAGATATAAGACTTAGAACATAAAACACAAGATCCATTGTGAGGTCACTTCTATTTAAAAATCATCCACGTTGGAGATCCAGTCACTTTAATGACCTAAAACCAAGATGGTAAGATCCAGGGAACTAAAACACAAATCCAGTAAAGATCCAGTTCACTTGATCTTAAAAACAAGATTATAAAACTTCCACAAATTTGAGAACTTTCATTTATTTTCATAAGTTTTCAAAAAAATTTAAATTTTCAGTAACTGAAAATCGACAAACATTGAATTTTAAAGAAACGTGTTTTGAATTTTGGATGAAATTTTGAATTTTGAAGCAAGTTTTAAGTATTTGAAGAAAATTAAATTTAAAAAAAATTTTGAACTTAAAAAAATATTTCAATTTTGAAAAAAAAACTTTGAATTTTGAAAGAAATTTTAAGTTTAAGGAAAATTCTAAATTGAAGAATATTTTAAATTTGAATTTTGAAGAAAATTTTAATTTTCAAAGAAAATTTCAACTTTAAACGAAAATTTCAAATTTGCAGAAAAATTTAAATTTGAAGAAAAATTTAAATTTTTAGAAAAAATTTAAATGTTTAGAAAATTTCAAATCGAGGGAAATTTACACTTGAAGAAAATTCCAACATTTAAGAAAATTTCAATTTTGAAGAAATTTAAAATTTAAAAAAAATTCCAGTTTGGAAGAAAATTTCAAATTTGAAGAAAATTTCAAAATATAAAAAATTTTCTGTTTTTAAAGAAAATTTTAATTTTGAAGGAAAATTCCAATTTTGAATCAAATTTCAAGTATTAAGAATTTTCAAATTTGAAGAAGTTTTGAAATTTGAAGAAATTTTGAAATTTGAAGAAATTTTAAAATTTAAAGAAAATTTCAATTGAAGAAAATTTCAATTTTGAAACAAATTTTAAAATTAAATAAAATTCAAAATTGAAATTTTGCTTCAAATTTCAATTTTGAAGAAAATTTTTAAATTTTAAAATAATTTCAATTTTGAAAAAATATTGAAAAAAAAAAATTTAAATTTCAAAATTTTAAAAAATTGATAAAAGTTAATTCATTTCCCACCCCTCAGCCCAAGATCGTCTTTAACTTTATTTTATCGTGGATACATAAAAATCAACATAAGATATTCCAACGTGATTGCCACAAACACAACTCAATTTAAAGTTTCTTTTATTCCATTGATTTCTGTTTCAACATTGACTAGCATAAAGTGCAGCATAAGAAGCTTACGAATCATCAAGAGAAATTCAAATAAGAACACATAATGAATATTGATGGCGCTAAGACGTTGTTAACCCACTTTTTTTTCCCTGCTTTACCCAACTTTCTCTTTTCATACTCGTCCCTCTTCTTTTTTTTCCACGACTCTTATTGTTACATCTATGGCTGTTCTTAGAAAATTTATTTTTCCCAATTGCACATTCAAGCTCGATTTATAAACATACATGCGAGTGCTCTTTATTGAATGTGTAGTTAACATAAAAATGAAATCAAATCAACGATTCTTCTTTCTTTTGAAGCTTAAAAATAAGAAATGAGGGGTTGATGTCAGTGGAAGGAATTCAAGGTGAAATGGATCTTAGTTGGGATTATTGTTAAGTTTTTTGAATGGGGGGTAATGGTGTTGAATTTTAATTCTGTGAGATCAGTTTGATGTTACAGTTTAGACATCATTGGGTTGTTCAGAGAGTTAGGCATGTTATGGAGGGTTTAAGATGGTACAAGGGGTGTAGTCAGAGGGAAAAGGGTTGGATTTTCATCAAAAATTCTAGGAAATTAAAGATTTAATCAATAAAAGTGGATTACGACCCCCAAATCTGTAGCATAATTTGAAATTCTTTCTTAAAGACTTGTTTAGGGACATAGGCATATTATGGAGACTTTGCTGATGATACAAGGGGTATAACCAGAAGGAATGGGGTTGGATTTTCATCAAAAACCTTAAAAAATTGAAGATTTTGTACTAAACTGTAGGTTTTGGCTCCTCAAACCCGTAAGATCACTTGAAAATTACAATTTTGACATCATTGGCTTTCTCAAGGACATAAGCATTTTTTGGAGGCTTTAGGATGATATAAGGGATGTAACCAGGGGGAAAAAGGTTGGATTTTCATCAAAAACCCTAGAAACTTGACGATTTCATCCCAAAAAGTGGGTTTTGTCCCCCAAACCTGAAGCATAACTTGAAATTACATAAAAATATTGATTAAAAATCTCCAAAATTCTTTTAAAAATTCAAATAAAGTTTTGAATGCTAAGCATATCTAAATTTGATACTTAACCTTCTTTTAACATCCCCAATTATACCTATTACCTCTTCCATAGCATTTTAAAACTCATGAATTCTATAAAATATAATGATGATCATAAATTAGGTAGTAAATTGCCTCATATCCCACGCGACATTCTATTTTCATTCTTTTCATTCAATATCACATGAGAAAATAGCAAAAATTGTTTATTTTACATCCTGTTTAACTTCACGTCGATGTTCTTTTGTGCTGTATCTAGACGAAATATAGACAAGAAGAGTGAACAAAAAAAAAGTCAATTTTTATGTCATGTGGGTTGAGTCCCATTAGAATTTTGTCGTTGCTCTTGTTACTAGGACGTTTTTGGGTTGATATTTGTGAATTTAAGCTTTTTTTAGCTTTTGTGAAGGATTCATTGAGAGAAAAATTTGATTTTTTGAAAATTGACGAATTTTTTAAAGGACTTGTTCAAAATTTAAAAGATTGCGGAGGCAAATATTAATAGGGGTCTGCAGCCTTGGGTGAGCCATCAGTTACAGTCCGAAACTGCAGGCTTGTGCATCTATGATGCAGGCCTGCAATTTTTGCTCAAACCAAACTTCCCAATTTTTAATGAATTTCTAAAAATATCTTCAATATTAAGTACACTCATTTGACCCCTAAGATCTACATATCTTTAATAAATTAAACAAGAAATTGAAATTAAATTCACAAACTCACAAATTCACAAAATTTGCATGAACAAGTCTTTTCAATAAGACATAAAAAGTTTAATGAAGGCAATAATATTGATGATATGAATCTTAATTGATATTAAATTTCTTCGATATTCTCATACATAAAATGCAAGTAAGTCTTTGAGACTACATAAATATGCTCAATAATTGCTGAAAGATGCAGCAAAATTTATTTTCAGTCCATTTTATTGTTTTTGGGTTTATAAATTTAAATTTGAGCATTTAATGGACTATTCAAGGTAAGAAAGTCTTTAATTAAGATAAGGTCTAGTTCAAAATAATTAAAATATTCAAGTTTTTTGTCTAAATTCATTCAATCTCATCATGCAAAGACATCCAACAACAGTGAACAGTAAACCAAAATAAATTAAACATGTATGCATGTCCAATTCGATATATATCCTCAACATATTGTTTCGATCGTCTCAAATTCATTAAAATAATGATGCATGAAAGTGAGAGAAGAAGTTTCTTTTTGGACAAAGGTCGAGAAGCTATACAAGCATAAAATTGTTCAGTCATAAAATTTATTCATGATTTATTGAAAGGAGAAAATAAATAAAATTTTATAGCAGATGAAAAAAACTTTATTAACAATTCAATATAGGCAATAAATGTCTTATCAATTATTTAATTCAATATATTAGACCGTAAGCCTGACTATGGCCTATCCGGCATGATATCTCTCATCATTGTCGATTTGATTTATTGATTGAAAGGATTCTCGCATTTTCACATAACATTTTCATTCGTAACATGAATTTATCAAATATTTATTCGTGGTCCGGCAATAAAAAGTAAATAAGTAAGTAATAATCTTTATTTACCATCAAGGTATTTTGATTAACAAATGAAATTGATACAGTTTAATTTTTGGTACACAGTTTTTTTAGTCACATTAATATGTAGGTTGAGAGAAGGTTTAAGATGCTCCATTCTAGTTTTTAAAGTTGATTGCGAAACTGAAGTAATATTAATGAATACATTGGTGTAGAAATTGAGGAAACTAAAGTCTAGCAGAATCTGAAGCTGACCAAATGTTAAGTTTGGATCCTCTCGTGGTATACCCCTGTTACCACTAAATCCACCAATGATGACCAAACTCTCTGACGGAATATGTACTTGAAAAGATTAAATTACACCCTCTATTTGCCTAAGTTGTGACAACCCCTTTTATCGGGATAAGAGTGGTAAGATTTACTATCAACAACCCTCGAACTCAACATGTACCAAGAATGCAACAGAATGCAACTCGACTAACAAAGACGACCAAACGCAAACGGAATATGGAGAATGAGGAAATCTTGAGTTTTGGACGAATTTTGAATGAATTTGTGAGGAAAACGGGTCGGAAATTAATCTTAACTCCACGACATTAGCAGAATTTTTGAAGATTTTTCATAAGTATCAGTCAAAGTTTTATAAAATTTTCTTAGAAAGTGTGAGATATTACAGGATACCCATAATTTGGCCATTCTGGTTACGACGAAGTACACCTTCAGTACAATATATAATTAATCACGGTATCTTGAACTCTTAGGTACGCCCTTCTAAAATTATATAAATTTTTTAATCACCTAACAACAGACCTAACTGTAGTCTAACATTTTCAATACCAGCAAATGCATCTTCTCTTTTCTAGGAGCAGTTATTTCCAATTCCCATAAAATTAATGTCTGAAAAACTTCACTCGAACATTCAGCATTCTTAGCTAAATCCAAAGTTTATCTGCACTAAAACATAATCCAAATGCGCCAAAAACCCACAAATCCCCGTTATCCTTTTATCAAATCTACTCAATTCACATTCTTCTTCCTTAACAATTTGTTTATCGTGTCTTTTTTTCCTTACAAACAAAAAATTTTCTTTTTGTCTTCTTTATATCGCTTCCAATAGTTGTGAGTATATTAAACATGTGTGACTGTAAATAGCAATAACAATTGCTTAACATATAAAAATTGCTTACATATGAGAGAGATTATATTAAATATGTATTTGGACTGTGAGTTGTATTTCTTATTGGATATAAATTGAAGTTAATGTTTATTGACTTTTCGCAAGTGTTTATGACAATTGATTCTTGAAAGTCCCTAGGATATAAGGGTTGTTATTTAAAGGATTATTTGAGATATTAAAATATTGATACCCAAAAAAATTCCCAATTTTTGTCTATCCCAGCAAAAAACCATTTAATTAAAGTCCACAAAAAAAGTGTTCAGCGCATAGAAACAATGTGTCGAAGAGATTTGGTATGATAGAAATTTATTTAGAGTTAAAAAAACCTGCCACATTTTAAAATTTTTATTTCCCTCAACTCCTGTCCCTAAATAAAAATTACTACTTACCTTTTTTGTGTGCTGCATTTTCAAGCTTCTGGCATCCGTTGCTTTGTACACAATTTTTTAGAGATTACGAGTATGGCAACCAGGAAATTTTTGCAAATAACTATCAACAACATTTGTTACCTTAATCACTTTATGACATTAAATTTTTCATTTGTTGTTATAGTTTTTTCGCCATTCTCGACTTTTTTTGGTATGAAGTTTTGGTATGAATATAAAAAATTTAGAACGCTACGGTGTGAGGATGGTCGAGTGTTAGTCGCGAAGGATTGAAGTTTGCAGGAGGTATGCTCTG
>NW_027226505.1:0-53630 GCF_022539635.2 Chironomus tepperi | reverse complement strand
TAGATCTATTCAAGGCATATTTTGAGTATAAATATGTCATATTTTGGTCCAGTTTTATGGGCAAAATTTCAAAATTTCGTTTTTTACTAAAATTTTTGAGAAAAAAATAACTTTTTTTCTCGAACTCAATGAAACTTGTTCAATTTTTTTTTAAAAGTTGTATTTTTATGTGTATAACAACTTTTGTTCTGCAAGTTCTCATAAATATTTGATTTTCGGCCTGAAATTTTGAAAAAACTTAAAAAAATCCTAATTTTTGGGTATTTTTTGAACAAATATTACGAAATCTTATCAAATATCAATTTTAAACATGACATAATTGACTAACTTTATGTTTTCGAGAATGATCTTTCATTTTCCGATGAGAAACGTATAGGTTTTCATATAAAAATGTTCTAAAAAATGACTTTAAGTAGTTCCAGCAAGGAGATCAAAATATTCAAATTCACTTTTCCATAGCTAAAATTATTCAGATGACTTTAAAACTTTCTGAATTCATTTATTATTGTAATATTGACTAATTTATGGCTAGTTTTGGTAGTAATACTAGTTATATGATAGGATTTTAGAGACTGAACAAACGGAAATTTCCAAAAAATTTAGGAAAATATAAATCACGTCCAAATTTAGTTTCCATTATTATTTTGCTTATATTTAGTGTCTGTTATCTGTCTGGTTGGGCAGAGATTGTTGAAAAAGTTTAAATATTTGAACAAAGTCAAGATTTAGTAGTCATACAAAGCTCAAAATGAACTAACAGTTGACCATGCTTTTTAATGCTTTTTGAAGCATTTTTGTGGTAACACTTTTATGCAACTGGGTCAAAATTTAGTCAAAAATGATCTTTCAGTCAGAAATTTGAGATCTTGTGTAATCTAAGATTGTAATATTAAAAAAAATTATTTGTTGAATTTTAATTGCTAAAATTACTAAAATCTGATCAAATAGCTATTATTACTACCAAAACTAGCCATAAATTAGTCAATATTACAATAATAATTGAATTCAGAAAGTTTTAAAGTCATCTGAATAGTTTTAGCTATGGAAAAGTGAATTTGAATATTTTGATCTCCTTGCTCGAACTACTTAAAGTCATTTTTTAGAACATTTTTATATGAAAACCTATAAGTTTCTCATCGAAAAATGAAAGACCATCCTCGAAAACATAAAGTTAGTCAATTATGTCATGTTAAAAATTGATATTTGATAAGATTTCGTAATATTTGTTCAAAAAATACCCAAAAATTAGGATTTTTTTAAGTTTTTTCAAATTTTCAGGCTTGAATTCAAATATTTATGAAAAGTTGCAGAACAAAAGTTGTTATAAACATAATAATACAACATTTAAAAAAAATTTGAACAAGTTTCATTGAGTTCGAGAAAAAAAGTTAGTTTTTTCTCAAAAATTTTAGTAAAAATCGAAATTTTGAAATTTTGCCCATAAAACTGGACCAAAACATGACATATTTATACTCAAAATATGCGCCTTGAATAGATCTATCAATCTAGACTATAATTAATAAATTTAATTTGAATCCAAAATTTTTATGAATTTTTTTCTATATGAGGAGTGCGTGACATGTGACTTTCAGAGCCAAAAAAGTGCCTTTTGCCAAGAGAACGCACTCTTATTTTATTGCTTTGTTTGATAGTAGAAACAGAGAACTTTCAAAATCTGAAATAAAATTCCACTACCATCTATAGCCCTGAAGCGCTAGAGCGATTTTTGTCGAAAAATTGAAGTTTTTTGGGAAAAAGCTATTTTTTCACTATCAGAACTTGGACAAAACTACACAATATGTTCACAAAAGTTGTAGATTATTATAATATCTTTAATATAAAGAACAATTAAGAATATAAAATTCCACTAGGAATGAGCTAGACAAACGGAAGTATTGTGACCACGTGGTTTTCAAGAAAAATTAAGTTTTTCACATAATTTTCCGATACCTGGGAAAATTTTTTATATCTCAAAATTAAGTATCTATATTAAGCTAATAAACAAAAAAGTTTCAAAAAGATTCATCAATACAGTAATCGGTGAGATCAATTTGAATGATACTTGAAAATGGGCGACTTACTAACTTCAAAGTGCTATTTCTCCTACAGCATGTAGTTGAGTTGGAAACTATTTTGACTACCATTATATAGGGTAATATAGGGACTATCATAAAAGCAACAGAAATAATTTTTGAAAGAATTTTTAATTCTGGCCCATAGTGGCATGGGTGCTTTAAGCATTGTATAAGGTAGTTTCTAATTTAGTCAGAGCTCGAAGCCGACTGGAATTTCATACGGACTATAGTCGATTTTATCATATAAAATCGGAGTCTACTTCGAGCTTTAGCTTAAATTTATAACAAACTGAATTTATGGGTGATAAAAGAGATCTTTAACAAGAAGTGCTGAGCATTGGCAAAACTGACAGAAATTGTTTGAAAGAAGAGTCATTCAGGAATTATTCTATGGGTTCCCAGAACAACAAGCTAGTAATTCACACTAACCTACTGTCTAAATAATTTAAATTTTAGGGGCTGCTACCCTCAATCTTCATCAAAACATAACGATTCAACCTACTTTGAATATTTATAAGAACTCATTGCCAATATATCAACCTAAACTACAGTCAATTCCTTAAAGCATCCTTAAACTCCTTCAATTTTCAAATAAAAAAAAAATCCTTCGAACCGGATTTGAACCAGTGACCTATGGATATCTGTTTAACTCAAACTTAAGCTGGAAGCTTAAGCGAATTCAACCACTACAGTCCACCGCTCTACCAACTGAGCTATCGAAGGTGATTATTTGATGTTTTAAGATTGGATATAACTAGTTTACTTTCTATTTTATTACCGCTGTTGTTACTTGTTTCATGTCTTACTTTACTTGGTAAGCTTGAAGTTTTCTTTGTGTCTATCGTGATTCATAATGTAAGTGAGACAACCGTTAGGCATAATATCGTGGTAATAGCAATTGTTAATGAATATGAAACATTAACAGACAGCAGCAAAATTTGCTTTTTGATCCGGAAATTCAATTTATCAATTTCAAATTTTATGCAATTTTTACATAAAAAAATCATATCTATTGTTAGCGTCTAATGTCCTGTTTTTGTTCATTTTATTGCTAAAAAATGACAACGGCATGCGTACGTATTGCAAAAAAAAATAGACATAGAGACATCACACACATGACATAACATTTATCAAATGTCCATTCATGTGAAAATAAAATAATTTACTGACAATTTGAAGGAACTGCACGAATGTGATGCGTACATACATGAATTCTATTAAAGATGAAAAATTGCAGTCATTTTTATCCTCTATTCAGCTATTTCATTAAGGAATAGATTTTTTGTGTGCAAAAATTCAGAACTTTTTTTTTTAGGCGATTAGGTAAAGTGAGTGAAAATCATTGGAATGTCTTTATTAGTTTTGATGTCTAATGATGAGTAAGGAATTCAATTTATCAATGTTTTGATGAAATATTGCTAAACATTATCAGTTTTTGTGTGATGTATTTATTGTAAATATCGCTTTGTTATGCTTGATAGTTCCAGTTTTTTGGTGTAGAAACTAATTTATACTGTCATTGCTGGGACAGAAACACAATTTTGTTACACAGCCCTTAGATGGAATCCACAAGGGAAAAGTCGACCAGGAGCTCCAAAAGCTACTTGGCGCAGAAAACTAATGAAAGAATGTCAGCATGCGGACAGAGAATTTGTAAAAACTAGGTGACAGAGCCAGCAAAAGGTGAGCAAAAAGTCAGATGGAAAACCTTTTATTGTAACCTAAGCTCCGCATAAGAACATGTTTGATGTAACTGGAAATTGACACTCTGAAATATTTAGAATTTTGTTTTATTTTCAAAAATTTTGAAAATCAATAGTCTAATATGATTAACAGTATGAATAACAGCCGATACAACTAGGAGCAATACTGCTCCGTAAAAGGTCATCTTCTCTTTTTGGTCTAAAGATTGATCTAAGCATCATTCTCTCGAAAATGTCTGTTGCGTTTTCGTCGGCTACAGTCATATTCCGTTACTCAGCACAATAAAGTGCTACAGGGCGGATTAGAGTCGAATATACGGTCAATTTGACAATTCCGGAGATTCTCTTCGATGTTAGTAGACTTCCTAAAGGTTACTATGCATGCTGTCTCAGTGAAATTATTTAAATCAAATTTAAATATAAAACAACTTGCAGAAAGAGATCTTAATATGTGTAAATATGTAAGCATATAAATTGGCTGAGATCAGCTGGGAACAAATAGACTTTCTGAAGGAATTTTAGATTGTATAAAAAGAGGACAATTGAATTCGTGGATGTGGCGAGCTCTCGAAGAAGAATACTTCCGTGCATTGCAAACTGTTAAAATTGTTCGACCAATGAATTTGATAATTGGTCACCAAAGGCGCTAAGAAATCAACTAAGAGGGACATTATCTATTAAGTCTTAGCAATCCTTTATTTTCATCGAAACAGAATGATTTAACCTAATTTAAGCATTCGGAAAATCTTGGGAAAAACTCATGTCAACGTACCATCCAAAACTTCTTCAAAACTCCTTAAAGTATCCTTAAAATCGTTCAACATTCAAATAAAAAATTCCTTCGAACCGGATTTGAACCAGTGACCTATGGATATCTGTAACTCAAACTTAAGCTTAAGAGCTTAAGCGAATTCAACCACTACAGTCCACCGCTCTACCAACTGAGCTATCGAAGGTGAATATTTGATGTTTTAAGATTGGATATAACTAGTTTATTTTCTTTTTTATTACCGCTGTTGTTGCATGTAATGCAGTTTTAAATTTGATTGGAATTTTGAAAATCTTAAATTTGATTATCTTTTTTTTTTACAATTTTAGATTTAATTGAAATTGTGAGAATTTTAAATTTTTATAAATTTTTACATTTTTTGATTTAAATTTGAAAGAATTAATATTTGATTGAAAATTTTAAGAATTAATTTGATTTTTTAATTAAGTTAAATCAAATTTAAATCAAATTAAAAATTTTAAATTTTGTCAAAATTTTGACAATTTGAAATTTGCTTTAAATTTTTAAATTTTAAAGTTTACAATTGAATTTTTCACAAATTTAATTATTTCACATCTTTAAAATTCTCAATTTATGAATTTTGACAATTTTAAAATTATTCAAAAAATATAAATCTTCTTAAAAATGCAAAATTTATCCAAAACAGATCTAAATCCAACAAAATCAAACAATAGTTGTACGTGAAGTTCCTCAAACATTTGTTTGGGATTATCAATGTACAACTTCAAAATATTCGACAATCCATCATAATCTACACTCTACAATGCTTTCCAACCTTAATATCCATATCCATTACAATCCTTAATATTCAACTTCCGCTTTAAAATCCTCTCAATTTTTCAAGGACCATAATACCGATTATTTACACCAAAAATATTTTCATTCATTAAGTCACGTCCATAAATGACAAAAAAACTAAAACTATTAAAGAAGCAAAACATATGTTGACCATAAAGGCACACAAGTGATATTAGTGCCAAAAACTGCAATGAATGCGTAAATTTTCAAATATATTGCAAAATATCACAAAAGAGTAAAAATCCACATATGTTTCAAAGTGGTACACAAATAATTAATGCTAGTTAGGAATGGACGATAAACAGCAGCAGCAATGAACAACAAAATATCCCTCAGAAAATTGTGAATTTTAATTAATTCCATGCTGTGTTTTCATTACACTGTAAATGTAAAATTGAAACAAGTTGTGATGGATTTTTCTTTTATAGGTGGATATTTGAAGGGATGGGATGGAAGGGCGATTTACTGGGTATGGAAAATTTAGATGTGCTTCATTAATATGGGACAAGATTGAATTAAATTCCCGGCACCCGAAAAGTAAGGACAAATTCTCTAGACCGAGACCGAGACCAAGACCAAGACCGAGACCGAGATCGAGACCGACACCGTCCAAGACTACCCCACAAGTCTCGGTCTCGGCATCAGGAACTCTTACCGCTGTGTTATCGTTGCGTCGCCGTATGGAATTGTCCTTACGGCTTCATGACGGCGATTCCGATCCATTTTGGCAGCAAAAAATCTGGTTCGCCACATTGAGCCCGGACAGGTTGTGCAAATCCCAATTCGTGATTTGTATGACCTTACCATCCCTTCTCTGTACTAACTTACGTTGCTGGTCGTACAAACCTATTCTGATCCATGACCTCCCACAGGAATCGCCTGATGCTGGCTCTATCTCTGGCTTCCACTTGCTAATTTCCGATATCAAACGCACCAAGTGAATTCTCTGCAGATCCAATCTAAAAGTTCCTCTACTTTCTTCCTGATCCTTCCCATGATCCTTTTATTTACAGGATCCAAAAAAAATAACCAAAATAAAAATCCTTCGAACCGGATTTGAACCAGTGACCTATGGATATCTGGATGAGATACTCAAGTGTATCTCTTGCAACCACTACAGTCCACCGCTCTACCAACTGAGCTATCGAAGGTGAATATTTGATGTTTTAGAGACTGAAAGAAAGTCTTTGAATCAAAATATTTTATTTATTCGATTAAAGTGGAATTGAAAGTAGATTATGAGAGGCTGACTTGAGTGTATTCTGCAAATTAATTTATGAAAGCATGAAGTATTGTTTAATGTTGAAAATGGAATTATTAAAAGAAATCAACTCGCGTCTCATGGATAGCAATTAACATGGATATCAATTAACAATACCGACCATAGCCATAACCAGGAAATTATTTCGGGTCGAACCCTCCCTTTCCTAATTTCTGAAAAGCAGAGCTCGAAGTCGACTCAAAATTTATGTGGATTCGAGTCGACTTGGGTCGACTTTTCCATGAAAAGTTATGTTCCAATGAAGTCACATTTCCTAAAAATCATCAACATTCCCTAACTTCATGAAAAATATCAAGTTCCGTTTATGAGTTCGATAAAGACCTAAATGAAGTCCAAATGGGCCATCGGCCATCACTTTCTCTAATTATAGGGAAAAATGCTATTATTAATACGACTTTGTGGATGATAAATGAGTTCGTGGAAATCCAAAGAAATTCTGGAAGGAAGCTATCGATAGAGACAGTATTGCATTCGGTATTAGTAATTAGCAGACTGAAGCTAGCTAGTCCTATTTACCTTTTGTTGCTTTCTTTGTACGTGTTCATTTCGGAAATGGTCGGTTGTAAGCCTTACCATCCCTAGTCTGATTGTTGGGCAGCCACCCTTCATACAAGGTGGTTTTGATAGGCTTTTACTTTATCCTTTCATGTACATATCCCGGCACATAGCTCGGTCGCCAGCGGTGTATTTAGCGATATCCGGGAATACCACGATAAGGTATACACAAGATGTTTGGTTAGCTTCGGAGTCAGACTTCGGCTTCCCCAATTCCCCAAGTGAACCAGCTTAAGGCGTAATCTGAGAGAGGCCATGGATCACAGTTGATATATACGATCAACGTAGTAAGTAAGCAAATGTCATTATATCCAGATATGATTATATAATCTTAGTGCCTTTAGAATAAACAGGGGTAACATCATATCAAGACTACATCTGAACTTTCCTCACCCCGAAAATCGCGCTCATCTAAAACAAAACAGAAAATTTCTCCACTTTTCCATTTCTACCGTGAAATTAAATGATGAGTGGAAAATGAAGGAATGAATTGTTGACAAAATAGTTATTAGAGGAACTTCGCCGCCTCATTAGATCCCTCGTAGAATTAAAAGACCTTCCATTCATCTCTCACTCTTCGTCCATTGTCCATATTGTCGATTTTAATTCAACAATCTACAGCTACAACAGCTTGTAGCTAAAATTCACCCAAAAAAACAAGAATCTGTCATTTATAGGATGGCCATCTGCTGTATTTTTGCCGGGACGCTGCTGTACTTTTCATCCTTGCTGCTGTGTCCCGACAAAGCCTCAAAATGTCCTGATTGTTCTCAAAAGTGTCCCGATTTTTCTGGCCACCCTACTCATTTATTAATCAGCTTTTCGACTAAATACTTTCGAAATTGTAATAGAATATGTTCATCAATAGATCGAGGGTGCAATATGAAGCTTCAATTCCGTAGCATTTTTCGATTAAAATGAAAGCAATTATTTATAAATTTCTACTAACTTTGACTATCTCAAATGTTTTGAAGTTCTTTCCATTGTCTTCATTCATCCTTTTTTTTTGTGCCGTCAATTGTTTGCATCCAGAAATAGACGGAACAATGTGTAAATAAATAAATCAGACATAAGGTATTTTACGTTGTAATCTATTAAATGACAACTATTGAGTGTGAGTTGAGTGATATAAAAGATGAGTGCCCGGCATTGTCTGTGACTCTCTTTATTTCCCTTCCTTTTGTTTGATTCCAATTGTTTGTGTGATGTAAATATATTGACGGATTATTTGAGTACCGATGCTTATTTGAACTTTGTATTTTCAAAAAAAAGACCCGAAAGAGTTGTCGATGGTGTAGGTATAGAGCGCATTTGATGCATGACTAATGAGAATTTTTGGAGTAAATTAATGGTTGATGAATTTTTGAATGTCGATCACTTTTTTTGGAGGTGTAATTACTAATATTGGATATTCATATGAGTTTAACTAATAACTAATTGATGATGACAGTAAATTGTTGGTTAGAATTCAATAATTTTGAGGTTAGAATGTTTAAATTTCCCCGTCAAGGATCATAATCATGAGATGATAGGTTGTGGATTTTAATAATATATTGTGGAATGAAAGTGTGCTTTTGACATTAGTTGATGACAGTTAATTGGTATTAATGGGTATGTAAAATTATCTTAAATTTAGAACACACGTGTAGCTGCATTAAGTTGAACCTATGCATTAAGAGATGCCGAGCAGAACATCGTTGTCATTATGGGACGACCGTTTTTACGGCAAAAAGCAAAAATGCTCTAACGTCTGACAACCGATGATGTTGGGCACTATTGTGATGGTGCTAATGACTGCAATCACTTGAAGCGCACCCAGAATTTGCAAGAATTTTAAAACTTTTTATGTAAAATTCTAGTTGGTTGACCCAAAAATCCCTCCCTGGATTTACCCCTGATAACTATTATCATGATTAATCAACTGATTACGATCAATGACTGTTAGGATCACCCATCCCACCCCCTATTCTCCATATTCAATCCCAGACATAATAAATAAATGACCTCAAAGATAACCAATCTAACCTCATTCAAAAAATCCTCAACAAACCTCAAACAACCCCCTCCATACATCCTTAAACCCTCCTTCAATCTTCAAAATAAAAAAAAATCCTTCGAACCGGATTTGAACCAGTGACCTATGGATATCTGTTTAACTCTAACTTAAGCTGGAAGTTTAAGCGAATTCAACCACTACAGTCCACCGCTCTACCAACTGAGCTATCGAAGGTTATTATTTGATGTTTTATGATTGGATATAACTAGTTTACTTTCTATTTTATAAGCGCTGTTGTTACTTATTTTATGGGTTGATGAAGTTGATGGATGAAAAGAAATTGAAGTTTTTTTTTGTATCTTTCATTGTTTTTTGGTTCGTAAAATTTCATGTGGATGAAAATGTTGAGATGAGGTCAGTTCCATGCTATTGGAGGATTTTAAATATTAAGTCAAGCTTTATCTTGAATAGAACAAATCGGTCAATCGATCAAGATTCCAGATCTAGGTTGACGTGACTCTGACTCGGTGTCAGATTCCGTTTTTTCAACACCAAATCCGACATCATGCCAGAAACCGAATTCAACATTATGCCAGAGTCACGTCGACCTCATACTGGATTTTAGTTTGATTAACAGATTTGTGCTATTCAGGTTGGTTTCCTTACTATTCTGTTTAGCAAGAAGCTGGTCCAAGCAGAGTTGTGATGGCCGATGTCGGCGACCGAGAGAATCGACCAGTCATTTATTGACCGTTTTTGGCCAAACGATATAATCAGGCCGTTTCACAACTCTGAGTCAAAGTTTAAATTTCACCGTATAAATGGATCAAAAGCAGTCGTCACGTTGCCGTCACATAGTCAATGTCCCAGCGATTGTGCTGTTTAGCTCAATTTTGTTTGAAATTTTAAAGTTTAGATGAGATTTAACCTAGAATTAGAATTTGACTCGTGTCAACTATCTGCTTCCTCAATTCACAAAGTGGACTAGATTTGTAGATGCATGGCCAGCCGAACTCAAAGTCGACTAGGATTTTGTATGAAAAAGTCGACTTAAGTCCAATCGATGGCTAGCGATTTGAGCTTTATTAGCTAGTTAGTTTTTAAAGTTATTCTGGATGGAACGAGGTAGACCAAAGAGCTCATAGGATTGCTGTGTGAGCAACGATGCAAAAGTGCTGGGAATTAGACTGGCAGAAGTTATCTAAAGATCGATCCATGGGCCCCGTGCGCCTTCGCCAAAGAAGTAAGTAAGTAAGTTTCCAAATTAGCATCAAAAACTGCATTAAATCCTTGATATACGTGATTTTCAATCCAGCCACTCACCCAAAATGCTTGCATAATCCACCACAATTTTCACATAAACCCCTTAACCCACCATCATCTTAAAAATCAATTCAAATCCATTTTCATTCACAAAAATTTTCAATCATTTTCCAAACAACAAAGTGTCGAGTAGGATTTACAAGAACCAAGAGGAGTACAAAAGTGGTCAGGTCACTTGAAGTATCCTTCAAAAAAGGTTTTACATCACCCACAAGTGAATGAATTACCGAAAAAATCGATGGCGTTTTTGAAAATGCGATTAAAGTACAATATAAATGTGAAGTATTTTGTCTCCTTTTGTTATGGCTATGGCTTGCCATTTAACATCCTTTTTGAAGATTCCTTTTGTGCATTTCAAAAAAAAAAAGGAATTGAATCTCTTTGGTCATCTGACAAGAGCAGTTTTTCATGCAACAAAAGATGATGTCCATATGATTAAAGTGGTCTTTATTGTGGATGTGAACACAACGGGATATCCCTCATATGTGAATGAGCATCAAAAGGATTGAAATATTGCTTATCATATATCTTTTTATTTAATATTTAATGGATGTGATAAAATATTAAATCTAAAGGAATACTCAAATATATCTATGAAGGGGGCCCTTCCCTCCCATTAACGTTGATGGATGTGCATATGTAGATTAAACTTTGATGAAAGCATTGAAATATTGCAATATTATGAATTCTATTGAATTTTATGCGAAAAAATTGACTAGATTAAATCTGTAATGTGCGAACAGTTGAAGCGGACGTTGATTCGAAGAAATTTGAATCATATTTCGAATGTTTTTTCGGAAAAAATCCGCCATCTTGAAAAACATCAAAATTTTTAAAATTTTTAGTTTTTCATGATTTTTAGCTTGGTTGATTCATTTAAATCAAGATAAACGATTTAATTATGTTCATTGAAGCTTTTTCAATCATTTAATCGAAGTTTAAAGCTAAACTAATCAGCTTTAAGTTAGTTTTTTTCAAAAATTATTCCAAATTTTTGGTTTTGTTTTCATTGTTTGTTTACAAACATTCTAAGAAAACAATGAAAAACTTAAATGTTTTTAATTAACTTTTCTTCATTATTTGAGACTTTTTCTTTAATTCTTTACAATTATTTAGTTTAGTTTAAGCATAATCTTGCTTTAAAATCAATAATTAAACGCTAATTTAGAGTTTTTTTCGTTTAGATTATTAACGTTCATTTGAAATTTAAATTTGTTTCCGAAAATAAGAACCATTCGAAATTAAAATTCCGAAAATAAGAACTCGTTCGCACATTACAGGATTAAATGTATAAAAATTTGAATTAATTTATCATTCATAATGCCTGTTTAACTAGGAATGTTCAGTCATTGTCTGGATGTTGAAAAAGGGGGAAAGTGATGCAATTTTCATCTTAATAGATGCAATTTTTTATATTTTTTATGCTATGTGCAATTTATTCATAATGATTGAAGAAGATTGTAATAAATTGAATTGATGAGTGTTTGGAAATTGGGATGGTATGGAATGGATGTGAAGAGGAATCAATGTATGGAATCAGAGTAGGTTAAGTAACCAAATAGCTTTAAATTACACGAAATTCTGGAATAAAGGTATTGTTATTTGCTATACCTGAACAAAAAGTTGCGATGAGCTGGACATGCTATTAGACGGCTTATGGAAACTTTATTAATTAAGGTCTTCAAAGCTGACTTTCTGGACGATAATAGAGCTCGTGAACGTCCAAAGATCTCTTTTAAGGAAGCTGTCGATAGAGATAGTATTGCGCTTGGTATCGGAAATTGACAAGTGTAACCAAACGATAGAGCAAGCTTCAAGCGACTCCTGTGGGAGGTCATGATTCATAGCTGATCTGAACGACCCACGTAAAGTGCAAAATTATAAAAGTTCAATATTAATTGATATCAAGTTGCACCTTTTTAAGGTCGACTCAAAATATTAGATCTACTTGAATATACTCGAATTAATCGGAAACACCAAGCCAAGCCAAATCGAGTCAACTCTAGTTCGACTAATAGTTTGAATTATTACGTACCTAAAAGACACATTATGACAGTAAAGTTGGGTGCTAGTACTTTTGTTATTATTTCTTCTTTTCGTCAAATGATTGTCATGTCGCGAGAAATTGTCATTTTGTCGTTATGACGTTGCAAAAATTCATTTAAAAATGCCATTGCTTTGCTCTGGATACATAATGCATTTTAGTTGAAATTGACAAAAAGTCAGACACTTTAACAGTACAGTACTGTATTTAATGAATTTACATGAACGAACGTGGATTTGAAAGTACAGTAATGTACATTGAAGTGTCTGACTGAAGAAGTTAGTCAAAAACTCGGCGTAAAAAAATTCCAAATTTCAGCTGCTGTTCAAAACTGCTTTGTTTTGATACTAAATTTGACTCCAGGTTACACCGTACCGTACCGGTGTACCTTACGGTGAAAATAAAAGATTTCATTAAGAATTCAAAGTTAATACTTTAGCTCAGCGATCAATAAACAATTAATTGAGAATTCGAAAATGACTCCAAATTAAATTTAAGTATTTTTAAAAATTGTAAAAAAAAAATGTTGAAATATTTGCAATTTTGAAGCAGGATGACCAGCATAATCATTAAAATTATTTAGTTGCTTAAGGGACTTGAACCTCAACTTTTTGTCAATTCTATCTTAAATCTCAATTATATCACTTAACTTTCCCATGACAATTTTCATATCTAATTCCTATTTTAACGCAAACAATAGAAAAAAAGCCAAGCAACTATTCAAATTTTCATTACATCCAGCACCAACAACCAAAAAAGGGTTTTCAATCAACATCCTCATTCTTTCAATTGTTACATAATTCAGCAAATCTCGAATGAACAAAAGAGGTAACGTGTGATATGCTTGTAAGCTTCTATCACAATAATAATTTATCATCGTTTCCATTCAATCACAGTTACACAATAATGTAAAGGAGATGCGAGGAAGTTTGCGACTCTGAATTTTGATTGATTAGCGAGAATGTTGTGAGACAACCGCGACAATTCCTTTAAAATTGTTGAGGATGAAAATTTAAAAAAAAAATCAAGTGATAAGCGTATCATAAATAATAATCATGGGAAGCTATAGCTATATACATGCTAAGTTCGTAGGCATAAAACGATCAATTACGACTTTTTATTGTTTCGGTACCTTGTCATGTAATTTGATTTTTAATCTCGTCAGCTCAGTCAAGAAGCATTTTAAATTTTGTGGGATAGAACCGATATAAGTAGTCAGTGTTCCTGCATGTTGTACATGTTGAGGGTGATTCGTTCCACACCATAGAGACATGCATAGGAATAAAAAAGGGGTGTGAGACTTCCTTTTTTGTGCAAATTTATTGACTTTGAAACTTGTAAGACTCACTTAATGATATTGTAGATGCTACACATAAGGAATTTTAGATTAAATTGATGATTATTATTATTCTAGTGAAACTAACTTAAATTTTAAGACAACACAAAAAGGAGGAAGTTTTCTTTGTTTTGGGGAATGTGAGAATGAAGACAATTTGCAAGGGATGGATGCTTTTGTGATGATTTGGTATGGTGTATTAGATGTTCTATGGGTGATGTGTGTGTAATAATTTAAGATTATGCTAGATAATGACGATTTTGAGTATTAGTGGATATAGACAGAATATTAGCAAAAGTAGGTTAGAACTGAACGTCGTATTCAGATCTTAGAGATCAAGAGCTGCACTACAACGATTAGTGGGTGATTCAGAGTTGACAGGACTTTGGAGTCCGACTCCACTTTTTTTTGGACTCCACATTGGAGTCCTGCCTACTCTGGGGGAATGATTGTTAAACGAGTGAGAGTTCACAAGACTTCGCACTCTTTATTAGACCTACAGTTTATTATAGTTGAGTCTCGAACCTATGATCGTAGGCTTGGTGTTTCAACAATTAGGTACCAAAATACTAAGTCATGCCACCACCGAGCCACTCTTTCGACTCACTGTAAATTACACAAAATGATATATTTAAGGAAGGATCAACTCCTTAACACCTCCCTAAATGGGGAGGAAGAGTATTCAGGAGAAGGTTATTTTAAGGGTCTCAAAACACAAATTCTTCGCTTGACGGTAGTTAGATGACACCTTCATACAATCCTTTAAAATACATTATGTTTTAACTCGATCTGCTTTTAGTGGCAGCTAGATGGGGGCTACATGGTATCCATGGTACCCAAGTGACCAATTTTAACTGCCATAAAACACTATATGGAAGCCACCTGGATGCTATTGGTTAATGGATATATCAGAGTGTGGCCGTCTCAAATTCGAATTCTTCGACATTTGATTGTCGAAGAAATTCGAACTATTCGAACTCAACTTATTTTAAAATAAAATTTTACGTTACGAAGAAAAATAGAAGTAACGGTCAAAAAAAATTTGAATTTCATCGACAAAAATATTTTTTTTTGAAAAAAATTAACAGTCGTTTTTGAGAAAGCAACACTCTGGGATATATCAGCTACAGCATAGAATTCGAAAAAGACCAACCAACACCTAATTATAATTAAAAGTTGTCACATCCTGCACAATCCATACCAAAAACTAAATAAATAAATATGTGAGTATTCTAAGGAGATGTGCACGATATATGATGGCATTAATAAAACCCATAGTTTTCAATTACATTAAATTTTGCCTTGTGGCATTAGCATATTGTAAAATAAATAAATTATTTACATACACATAAAACTTATAGGAAAGTTAAATTGATTGAAAGTAATGTTTACAGCCAGAAATTTTGCTTATTATTTCTTTTTTTTTTTAAGGAAACTTTAAATTAAATAAATTAAATGTAAAATAAGACATGAAAATTTAATTGAAAGACAAAGGAAATTGCTGTAAATGCCTGCAGAGCACATTTAATTAGAGAGATATAGTCAGTCATACATACGTGAATATCTTCGTCTTTTTTCGAAATTAGACATTCGTTCTTAAATCCTTTTATGTTGCACTCATGAAAATTATTTGAAAAATATTTTTAAATTTTTCAAATTTTTTAAATTTTTCAAATTTTTTAAATTTTTCAAATTTTTCAAATTTTTCAAATTTTTCAAATTTTTTAAATTTTTTAAATTTTTCAAATTTTTTAAATTTTTCAAATTTTTTAAATTTTTCAAATTTTTTGAAATTTTTCAAATTTTTTAAAATTTTCAAAATAGATTTTCAAATTTTTAAAAAAGGATTTCCAAAAAAAGAAGATAATTTCCAAAAAAGATTTTCTAAATTTATTTTTATTTTTTTAAAAAAAATTTAAATTTTTGAAAAAAAATTTCAAATTTTTTATTTTTTAAATATTTATTTAAATTTTTTATTTTTTAAAAATTTATTTTAATTTTTTATTTTATAAAATTTCATTAAATTATTTAATTTTTCATATTTTTTTGAATTGTTTAAATTTTTTTTAAACTTTTAAAAATTTGTTTTCAATTTTTAAATTATTAAAAATATTTTGAAATTTTTAAAAAAAGGATTTCAAACTTTTTCCATGAGTGTTACATATGATATGCAAATTTCCTTATATCTTACAAACATCAAGGCATGTACATTAAGACTGCCGTACAATTATCGTTGATAAAAAGTTAATGACGCACAAGCAATTCTCACTCCGCATGTGTTAAGCTATCGACTAAAATTATCGTCAAATGGCTTTTGTTTTTTTGACTTTTTTTATCTGATTTTGTAGAAAATTTTCAACACTTTCCACAAGCGATTGCTACTTCCGGTGATAGAATCTTATGCTTGACACATAATTAACAGCATAACAATATTATTACAGTCGCTTGTATTATTTTAGTGCCGTTGGTAATTAACAGTAACGAAAACAAAAAATGGAGTCAAAATCGAAACAATGATTTAAAAAATTCACAGCAGCATGTCCATACATGAAGGACATGCTTGCACGCGTACTATGTTGCATGATTTATAGGCACGTGTGTCGATTCGATTCTATTCATCATTTTCAGGACATGTTGATGTCAATCAAAATTTTTTAATCATTGTTAAATTTTTTTATTATTCTAAAATGTGAAATAAAATAGAAATAAGTGGAGAAGAGTTAGAATTATGAGCTATATTGGACATGGAAGATTTTTTGAAATTTTTCTATTTTTTTCACCGTTTTCACCTTTTTTCATCTTTTCATTTTTGAATTTTTTGAATTTTTTCAACATTTTCAACTTTTTCAACTTTTTCAACATTTTCAACATTTTCAACATTTTCAACATTTTCAACTTTTTCAACTTTTTCAACTTTTTCAACTTTTTCAACTTTTTCAACTTTTTCAACTTTTTCAACTTTTTCAACTTTTTCAACTTTTTCAACTTTTTCAACTTTTTCAACTTTTTCAACTTTTTCAACTTTTTCAACTTTTTCAACTTTTTCAACTTTTTCAACTTTTTCAACTTTTTCAACTTTTTCAACTTTTTCAACTTTTTCAACTTTTTCAACTTTTTCAACTTTTTCAACTTTTTCAACTTTTTCAACTTTTTCAACTTTTTCAACTTTTTCAACATTTTCAACTTTTTCAACTTTTTCAACTTTTTCAACTTTTTCAACATTTTCAACATTTTCAACATTTTCAACATTTTCAACATTTTCAACATTTTCAACATTTTCAACTTTTTCAACTTTTTCAACTTTTTCAACTTTTTCAACTTTTTCAACTTTTTCAACTTATTCAACTTTTTCAACTTTTTCAACTTTTTCAACTTTTTCAACTTTTTCAACTTTTTCAACTTTTTCAACTTTTTCAACTTTTTCAACTTTTTCAACTTTTTCAACTTTTTCAACTTTTTCAACTTTTTCAACTTTTTCAACTTTTTCAACTTTTTCAACTTTTTCAACTTTTTCAACTTTTTCAACTTTTTCAACATTTTCAACTTTTTCAACTTTTTCAACTTTTTCAACTTTTTTAACTTTTTCAACATTTTCAACATTTTCAACATTTTCAACATTTTCAACATTTTCAACATTTTCAACATTTTAAAATTTTCTTACTTTTCACCTTTTTCACCTTTTTCACCTTTTTCTCCCTTTTCACCTTTTTCACCTTTTTCAACTTTTTCAACTTTTTTTTTATCATTTTCAACATTTTCAACATTTTCAACATTTTCAACATTTTAAAATTTTCTTACTTTTTCAACTTTTTCACCTTTTCTCCCTTTTCACCTTTTTCACCTTTTTCACCTTTTTCACCTTTTTCACCTTTTTTTATCATTTTCAACTTTTTCAACTTTTCCATCTTTTTCACTATTTTCACCTTTTCACCATTTCACCATTTTCAACTTTTTCAACTTTTTCAAATTTTTCAACTTTTTAACATTTTCAACTTTTTTAACTTTTCACCTTTTTCAACTTTTTCACCAAGAGGTGAACTTTTTCAACATTTTCAACTTTTTCAATTTCTGGCGGATTTTTATTCTGTAGCATGATGCCCTCTTACAACTTTATCTAAAAAGTCAACAACCAAATTCAATTCCTCTACAAAAATATCTTTCGAATCCTAAACAAACCCCCGCAAAAGCCAACCTGCGGCATAACCCTTTCACCACAATAACACAAAAGTATGCAAGTATGCAAGTATCAATAAAAAAAGTTTATGTATCTGCTAAAATGAAACAGACAAAAACATTCTTACATAATACCACATAACCCTTTAAGAGTAAGTAGCAACCCTGTTGGAGATGCACATAAAAAAAAGAGGTATAAATGATCTGCTAACGTTTGATAATGACTTTAATCTTTATTTTCTCGAATGAGCTCGTAAAAATAAAATTTTCGCGGCAAACAGCGACGCAGCTATGCTGCCTCAAAGGAGTTTTCGGGAATGAAAATTAGTAAAATTTACATTATTTCTTTTGATTACTCATGAGTAAGTTACTGCTTTGTTTCTCCTACTTTATCGTTTTTAATAGCATCAAGATTATTATAATTCGTTAAAAGCATCTTTAGCTTCGAGTAGTATGGTAAATGGGATTATATTCAGTCTTAATGTTGCAAATGAATTTACATTTTATACTCTTTTTTTCTGCGATTATCATTCCTTTTTTTTTATTGCCCCTTAAGCTATTTATTGAAGTAAGTACGCGTCTGGTTCTGCTGTATTTTTTTACAACTCTTTCTCGTGTATCTATGAGCGTCTGTGTGTACAAAGGCATGGATATTAACAAAAAAAAATTAATTCTCTTTTTTTTTCTGGTAATGAAACAGTTATTGAAGTGCTGATGGATTGAATAAATGCGTCTGCTCGTCAATAAATATTGTCTAGTACGCTGGATGACTATACTTGATATTGATGACAAAATGGTTGGTGTTTTAGGGGTTCAACCATCACTACAGGTCTGCAGAATTATTCAAAATATAAGATACAGGTGCAAACTGCAGGTCTGTGCATTTAGAATGTAGACTTGCGACTCTTGCCCAAACCATATACATACATAATGCTTGAAGGGCACTGCAATCATTAATCTGTTACATCACAACCTTTAGACCTATAATTTATAGTGATCCGAATCAATTGGAAGCTCTGGACATTGTAAAGACACGAGTACGTCATAACCTGAAAAACCCTGCAATGTACCTAGTTACAATTCGTGTGTGTTAGATTTTGTAAAAAAAGCCAACAAGACACCTTGTATACCTAGCAGTGGAAACACATTATGTACCAAAGACCTCAAAACGGCATCCAACACACGAACCGAGCTGCATAACTAGAACCAAACCCTAATTTATTTAAAATATTGACATTAATTCAAGACTTGTTTTAGAGAATCTGCTTTACATAGTCGAGTGAATTTGTATTGAATTTCTTCAAACTGTCGGTTTTGCAAAAAAATGCAAAAAAGATCAGTTAGAGAATAACCTACACGATGGTAAAGACAATATTTTTATTCGATAATTGTTAGGATTTGAAAAATGTACTGATGACAGTTATTCAGCATTGTTCTTAATATTTATTAATTGCTATGTTTAATCATTAGCTTAAATAGATTATAATTCTCTATTATAATCTATACCTGTTTACCAGTCAGTTGGTTACTAGTGGTAAGTCTTAAATTCTCATAAAGGTCCGTTCACTTATTACGCTTGCTTTTTAGGGGGAATGGGTGGGTCTAGGATATTGTAACAGCCTTAACCAAAATTTTTTTTTGCATGGACATTTTCTAACGAGAGGGGGTCAAGAAATTAGTTTTTTTGCGTAACGTAATAAGTGCAAAAGGGCAAAAATAAAGCTGACTCTATGGATACCAAGTGCGTTACAAATGATGCACTATCTCTAACAATAGCCCTTTTCAAAGAGCTCGGTAGTCGCCTTTGTATTGATCCATGAATTTTATCAAACTATTTAAATAGCTGTACATTATGTAATCATCGCTTGAGATAGTAATAAAGCAGTCTATAGACGTTCTTTAAACGCGGCAATGGGCTCCAGTGCGCCCCAGCCAAGGAAGTAAGTCAGAGCATTATGTTATTAGACCCTAAAACTGTAATAATATAGCATGTACAAAAACACACATTTCATGCCTATTTCCTTAGGTTCCCTCATCATCAAGCCACCCAGTTCCATCAAAGACACTTCATATAGCCACCCAATTACTTTCCCGCACCAAGTCTCCCAAAAAATCGCATATATGTATCATAATGAAAGATTTTTTTTCCGCACATAAAGCACTTCAATGTCGCGAAGTACTTGAAAAATAAAAAAAAAAAGAATTCCAATGAATGTCAACAGACATATTTCTGTTCTCCGTTCCGTTCACAGATTGACAGACGCATTGTTATTTCTGTTTTTTAGTAAGCAATATTCAAATATATATCTATGAATAGACCATTTTAATTAATTACTGAATCGGTCGTAGATATAAACAATAAATTTAGTTAATGGACTGTATGGAAGCTGTTATGTGATAGCGTCCAGAAATTTCATATTTTATAAAGAGTTCGTGCTTCTTTTTTTTTGAAAATTGAAGGACAATGAGCAACGAAAGTGATTAATGCTCTAAACTGGAGACTCAATTGAGATTTTAGCATGTGATATATGGATTGTATGTCCATTTGAGTATGAAATAATTGACTTGTCGCGTAAAATAGTTATGTAATGTATGGCATGCATGCGTAGGGTGAGTGACGAAATGTTTTTTGGACAATTTTCATTAATTGACATGTAGAACAATGTTTGATAGATGTGATGGATATATACTGAATTTGAAATATTCATGGTCAGACCTGCTTAGTTGTTTTGAAATGTTTTTGAAATGTGTTGAGTAATTTTGTGTGGATAGTGGTTAAAGGAGTATGTTGATGACTCATAGATGACACAAAGCATGATGAAATACAGTTTGATAATGAATGTATGACTCATATGTTGTACAATGGCATTTTTGGTCATGTTTTTGTGAAAGTATTGGTAGTTATGCTGATTGGATGATGGAAGTTCAAGTCAGGTTGACTTTTATGGACAAAATTTTAGTCATATTCAATAAAAGAAGCAACCAGAGTGTGGCCGTCTTATTTTCGAGTTTTTCGACATTAGATTGTCAAAAAAATTCAAACTTTTCGAAGCCAACTTATTTTAAAATCAAAATTTACGTTACGAAGAAAAATAGAAGTAACGGTCAGAAAATATTTGAATTTTAACCACAAAAAATTTTTTTTTTGAAAAAAATTAACGTTCGTTTTCGATACAACCACACTCTGGAAGCAATATTTTAAAGAATTTAAATTGTTTTTTTTTTTTTTTTTTGGATTTTATATCAACAGATCGAATTTGTGACAAGAATTGAGGTCATTATGACTCATTCATATTGATGATTCATATTAGAGTGTATATTGCGATCTGGAGCCAGACAATCGTACCATCTGAGTATATTTACACACTTCCTTAGCTGAGACGTCTAAAGTTGGTCTAAAATTGGTATTGAATTGAGTATAATAATATATAAACGACTCGTGCATTTTGCATGTCCTGTATACGAACTTCTCATTGATATATTCTATTAAAGACCTAATTATATCCCTAATACTGACTATGAATTTGTAGAATTTGATCAAGAATTGTAGGATTGCGCATTTTAAACACAGAAGACGTGGGTTACTGCAGAATTTAAGCGAACTCAATGAACTTGGGTAGATATGAGGCTATGTTGCTGGAATTACAGCATAACCCCATAACTTTGCAATCTTATGATTTTGAAAAATCTGTAGATGTGTCCATGATTGTCCTGGTCTTTTAAGTTTACTTTGACTAGTTATACACACTTATTAAGGGTTCCCGATGCCTTGACATCAACGAATTCTCGAGATTGCTGTTAAATTCAGATTCCCTTTAACAAACATTTAAGATCTAACTCTAGATCGTCTGCCAATTTAATTTAGTATTGTATCTATAAACTCTAGGATATAGCCATGAAACCATCACAATTGGTCCTCAAAAAATCCTCAAAAATCCCGTTAAATGCCTTTAATATCGAAAGACAAAAGAAGCCATCAACACCGTTCAACGAAACTAATTGCAAAACACATCAATAAATATCACGCACAAAATATCAAAAAAAAGATGAATCGCATATTAATTGGACATTTTTTTAACAGCAGCTCCAACAATCCATCCGTTATTTATTTTCCAATTTTACATTTTTTAATATTTTAATGGATTTCAATGATTGAATTTTTTACATGCATGCATAACAAAGGATTCCTTTGGCATATCCTCAAAACTTTTCCATAGCTATATCCAAAAGAATGGCATTCAGTCAATCCTGTCAAATATATTTATTTCCATATGAAAAATCCAACAATTGTAAATAAAAAAAAGAAGTGGAAATAACAGGAAGTACGATGAAATGAAAATTAATTGATTCTTGTGGAATTCGCGTGTAGAATTCATTTTTTTTTTATTCCTGTCACCTCTACAAAACAGTCCATTGTCCACAGTCAACCCTTTCTTTCCATTTTTTTGTCCATACAATAATTTTTCATTTCCATAGTTCATTCGCACATGTTTGATGTGCTGAGGTTGGGACGTTGATATTGAAAGAAAAAAAAATTTTTTTTTTTGAAATGACAAAAATAGATCAAATTGAAATCTGTTGCCGCGTCTATGGCTCATTGTTCTATCATGACATTTATTTTCATTTCTTTTTTTAAAATAACTGGATTTTTTTGGAAGGGATTTTGTGGATTTTTTTGGTCATTTTGTCTGTTGATGTCTGAATGATAAAAGAGCTTGTGGATGATCATAGAATCCTTGAATAGAAGCTGTCGATAGAGACAATATTGCACTTAGGATTGGTAATTTACAGACGGGAGCCAGCAATATGACCAGCTTCTGAAGGCATCTCAAAGAGGCTATGGATCACAATTGATCTGTACAGTCAGCAAAGTAAGTAAGCAACATTAAATTCTGGTTAATGGACTTGCATTTGTTGTCAGTTTGTTGGTTAACAAGTAGCAGTGGAGGACAATCTGCCTCAATTGTTTAAAAATGCTACGAACCGCATTCCAGGTACGGGTTGATTACGGCCTACTAGCAAGATGAGTCATGACACAAAAAAAGGTTGTCCACCTTTTGACACCAGGGAACTAATTTTTAAAGTACTAAAGACCTAAAGGCCTCCATTTTCTGCATTTTAAATGTGAATTCCTGCATTTTTCGGATGTACGTTAGAGTCTATCCGGGTAATTAGGACTATATTATGGTAACACACCTACTCAATCCCTAGATTACCCAATTCCACCCTATCCTTACTTACTTACTTCGATGACCGTAGAGATCAACTGTGATACATGGCCACCCTTAGATGTCGTATAAAGCTGTTTCTATCGCCGGCTTCCGTCTGTCAATTGTCACCCTATCCTAGCTGTCCTAATATGCATGCGTAAATTAATAAATCGGTCCCAGGTCTGCAGTTTTGGGCGAACACTTTTGGACGAAAACGAAGAATAATATAAAGCACCGGTGGGCAACCTTTGTGTCGCGGCATAATAGTGTAAGCAGCCATATGTTCTTGAGAATGCCGCATGCAGAAGCTTACCACCAAGGTGTGCCAAAAACATTGCCCATCAACTGTTATAGCGGAACTAACTTTTTACAAACTATAGAGCCAAAAGAGAAGCATGTATAAGCTAGTTCTCTACAAAATGCGTCCCTTACTTCCTTTTTAAATATCTAACATCCTCAACTTTTTCATTTGCATGAGCACGAGAAAGTGAATAGTACAATAGACATTCAGTTGAAGGCCAATGAATGGACAATAAAGTTCTCATTTTAATGTGCATTTTCTATTTTGGAAAATTTAAATTTTCCACTAATTTTCATTCTCATTTCATTTTTTTCGTCCATCATGTGTGACTGACTGTGGATGTGTGGAAAATATTTTGAAAATATTTTCTCAATTGAAAATTTTAAATTAGTTTGGTGAATGGAAGGAGAAAATTAAATTTCCTTAACTGTATATGTCAACGTAGGATATGAATGCATTACCATCACCCAAACATTTTATGATTTTTAATTAAATTATCCGGAAAAAATAATCGGAATCATCAGCAGCATAGAGAAATATAGACGAGAGAGTAAAAAAATTTGCATAATCATGGAATAAAAGTAAGGAACAGAAAAAAAAACAATTTTAACTATCTGCCATTAAACCGCATGATTCGCTTCATGTGCTCCTGTATATATCCTCATATACATATTAATTCAGAGATTTTTTCTTTTTGACGGAAGAACGACACAACGAGCGATGTCATTAGCATCTGAAATACTTAGCACTGCCAAGCATACACAATTTTTTGGCATAAACGGAAGTAGAGGCAAGAGGAAATAAACTAATAAAAATTAAAAAGTTTAAAAAATTAAATTTGAAATTTCTAAAAAATAAATTAAAAAAATGAAAATTTTAAAATTTAAAAAAGAATTTAAAAAAATTATAAAATGTCAAATTTTTCAAATTTAAAAATTTAAAAATTTTGGTCAATTTAAAAGAAAATTTAAAAATTAGAAACTTGATTTTTAAATTTAAAAATTAGAAAAATTAAAAATTTTAATCTAAAATCTTAAAAATTTTTGGAAAAATTCAAAAATTCTTCTAACTTTCAAAAATTGTTTGATTTAGAAAATTGAAAAATTAAAAATTTTAAGAACTTGAAATTTTGTAAAAATTGAAAAATTGAAACAAATCAATTCAAAAAAAAGTTCAAAAATATGAAAATCCAAGAAATTATATGAAATTTGAAAAGTGCTTCAATTTAAAAAATTTAACGAGTTTTAAATTTATAAAATTGTGAAAAACAAGTTTAAAAATAAAATTTCATTTAAACAATTTTAAACTAAAAAAGTTGAAGATTTGAAACAATTCAAAAAATTTGAAAACGCTAAAAGAAAATTAAAAAATTTAAATAGTCCAAAATTCAAAAAGGTTGCAATTTAGGAATTTAAAAAATTTGAATATTAAAAAATTTAAATTCAAAAAAAGAAAAATTGAAAAATTTAAAACTTTCAAATCCGAAAATGTTTAATTTCAAAAAATGTTCAATTTTCAAAAAATTTGAAAATATAAATTGAGAAAAATAAAACTTTGAATTCAAAAATCTAGAAATCTAAAAATTTAAAAAATTTTAAAATTTTAAAAAATTAGAAATTTAAAAAAAAACATAAAAAATTATGAAAATCGTAAAGTTTTGATATTAAAATTTTAAAATTTAAGATTTAAATTGAAAAATTTAAAAATTTAAAACACCATTTAAATTTAAAAAATTAGAAAATTTAACAAATTAAAATTTAATGAAAAGCGTAATATTTAGAAATTTAAATTTTGGAATATGAAAAATTAGAAATTTAAAATTTTTAAATTGTGAAGTTTTTCAAATTTTTTAATTTTAAACTTTAAAACTTTAAAATAAAATTTCGGTTTATTAACCGGACAATTTTAAATTTTAATATTTTTTCAAAAAATTAAAAATCCCTAACTTTTTAAAAATAAAAAACTTTAAAATTTAAGAATTTTAAAAAACAAAAATTTCAAATTAAAAACGATAAATTTTGATACTTTAAACGCAACCTCCAAGTCACCATCCCTTTACAAATATTTTTTAATCATCCAAAAAAAGTTAAACATTTTTTTTCTTAAAATTCTTTTTTATTACACTTCCATTGAAGTCAAGCCAGTGAGGATGTAAAGCAGGAGTTTTTATAGTCACTCTATATATTTTAATGTGAAAAATTTCATACTATACTCTATAATTTGATATGCTATGTGCTTTGCATTGTATCAACATTTAATTATGAAAATTCAACTAATATTCGTAGCTGGAACTGCTCGAATAGAATAAAAATAATGAGAACCACAGACAAAGTTTTTGGCATAGAAAATGTAAAACTTTTTTTTTTTGATAAACTCCGCAGCATATCCAAAAATTTGCACAAAAAACGCTTTTATAGCTTGATGCCAACTTTGTGACACATTGTAGCTGTTCAGATAGTCTGCGGCGATTTTTTTGGGTAGCTAAATAAATAATTCACATCCATTGAGTGTGCCTGGATCAGCAACAAAGTAATGCATTGATTACATTCTTTGATGCAACTTTGTAGTTCTTTTGTAACTGCTGCTATGCCTTTGTAATGAAAAATTTTGGGTATTGGATATAACAATATTATCGTACATAGAACATGAATTTTGCATAATTTTACATTTATGACTAGATGTAAGTGTTGGAATGGGATGCAAAATTTATTGAATTTTTTTTTTCTTTTCCTTTTTGCTGTTCGGAAATACTTTTTGAAGTTACATGCCATTCACCTTTTAAGGGATGCTTGTTGTTGGGGTGTGAGTCATGCCTTTTGTCTGAATTGCATTTTGAGTGATGTAAAATCTGTCATATGTAATGCTAACTCAATTTAAGGGGGCTTGTAAAAAATTCACTCGTGCGACATGATGACCAAAGGGCATTTATGACACATTGTAATGCAGTTTGTGTATTGTATATGAATTTGCACATTTTTCGATGGATTTGTTGATGATCAAAGTGATATGCAGGTTAGGAAAAAAATGATGCAAGTTTTAGATTTTTTGGAGGATAAATTGATTGAACATTAGGATGTAACTCTAAAAATGATGTTTTTAACTCCCACTCCCCCCATTGTAGCACTTTGTTACAAATTCATGATATTATCACGTACTCCATGTAGTTGAGGGATTTGAAAATTCAAAGTCTGACTATGAAGCAGACCAAATATCAAGTGAGTACCTTCACGTGGTATCAAATGTTACCATTAAAAACACCACTGGCGACGGCCGTAGGTGTGTCGGGGTATATATACTTAAAAGAGTAGATAAAATCCTACTCAAACTCCACAAGCAAGCTAGAGAGATAGTAGACCTACAACTTGATATCTCCGAACTTGGGATTTCAATCCCGGGACAAAATCTCAATCCCTGAATCCTGGATTTAAATTTAATTTGGTCCTAAATTTTTTTAGGATTTGGGGTACCTTTCAGATTTGGGTTTCGACGCCTCTAGATTTAACACACTCCTCCAAACCCCACAATTCAAAGAAAACTCTGTGAAGCTACGGACTTCCGTAATATAGATACTAAGCCCCTCCATTGCACAAATCATTTTTATATCGAAAGCACTCTTTATAACGGATGGAGAGCTTGATCTCTGGTAGGAATCGTATCCACGAGCTCCTAAAAGAGTAATACATGAGTATATCCGGCCTATTGTCTAGCCAATCGATCACAGAGACCTTACAATCGCCTATATATGGCTTAATTCTCTAGAGTCCACTCTGTTCAGACACCACAAGGACATACATTCGTTATCCAGAGCTTTAGAGCGTTTTGCGGCTAATGATTGTCTAACAAGTTAGTGTGCTCTAGACTACTGCACTCTGTAGACCTATAGTTGGATCAGAACCACTCCTTTGAGGATATTCTTATCAGCTTGTTGTCTATAGCCTATAAAGGGAGGCCTAATTTTCACAGCATATGATTCGAAAAAGGACAAGTGAAAGAGTTTATCATGTCGAGTTTCGAACCCTTGACCACTTGGTCGGGATCACAATAATTAGGTTTCTAAGTTTGAAACCATTCCGCTACCAAGCCACCTCGACTCACCATATTAAATCTAGTTAAATTAGAATATAAACGTTGTCTATTCCTACATTAAAGCTGCACAAATCCAAATTTATAGCTCCAATCCATTAAGACATTCACAAATTCTGATTCATTCAAAATACACTAAATCGCAATATTCTTTATTAAAGTCCATTACATCAAATTAAATTGCATCAATGCCTCTAAAATTCCATCTATAAATTACACCAGTTCATTCAAGCACATATGTCTAGTCAATAAAGACAAACAAGTGCTGAAAATCATGCAAAGTTAAAATTTCCATTCAATAACATCGAAAGAATTTAACGAAATTAAAAATGCACGCCGAGCATCAAGAGATTTATTCCTAAAAGAATTAATGGCATTTTTTTTGTGTTGTTGTTGTATATCCATCAATGCAAGTTATTAATGAACATGGTGAAGTGCATTGAATTTATTGCATTTTGAATAGGGATCAGTTTGTAATTTATATCCTATCTACCTTCTATATCCCTATTCAACCCTTTATCTAAATGTATTCATCTCTATATCCTCACTGTGCAGCATAAAAAAAAATCCATTCATAGACATGATTTTACATGTAGATGCAAATTTTTATTGGAAATTAATTTAATTGTACTTTAATTGCCCATCAACATAATTCCGTTATTAACACATCGTTAAATATTTTTTCATTATTCTAGGCACAGCATAAGAACCTAATTAACTGCATGAAATGCCCTTTTTTTTCGGTATTTTTCTTTCATTCAATTGCATTATTTGTTGAATAAGCAAGAAATTAATAGATATTGGGTTCTTTGGGAAATGAAATGAATTGATTTGCTTTAAGAAGGGGATGGTGGGATTCGAACGATGGAATTTTATACCAAGTTAAATTTTTGACATTTTAACAAAAATTCTTGATTGAAATTTTCACATTCTTAAATATTCTGTAACTAAGTGTGTATATATATTAAGGTTTGATGCACTTGTGGGTTGTTCATAAATGATGTGATGTTCTTTGAGATTTTGTTGCACGTCAGACAATTCAAATTCTTATAGACTTTGTTACGGAAGGGGGGTAAAAGGAGGGGGTCAAAAAGTTTACGCATTAGGTAATAATTGAATGTAAGGGAACGGCTACTCATTGGTTTTTCATAAATGACGTCTCATGTCAGATTAAATTTTCTGTCAACCTTTGTTTCAAGACGAGGGAACTCGCAAAAACGTCAAAATATCGACCCCAAAATGAGTCAAACCATCTTGGTTGCTAATCTTGACCAAAATTGCACATAACATACGGTTCATGGTATTTCCAAAAACTATTGACACCACACCAGTTGGCCGCGATACACAGATTGCCCATGATTGGCTTAAGAATAATCTAAAAGATTCCAAAAATCATGTCAAGGGCCGGGATCGTGTGATATTTTGTGGATTTTTGGGAGTTTCCTTTACTTGAACCTTACTCACTTAATTTGCTAGCTGTGCATATCAATTGTGATTCATGAACTCTTTTAGATGACGCCTTGAATCTTCAACCCCAATTAAGGTTTCTCGAAGTCTCTTTTTCGACAAATTCACGAGGCCGAGCTTATAAACCGGGAAGTCTCGGTCTTGGTCTCACTCTCGTCATCGAGAATCCGTTCACTTATTACGTTCTCTTTTTAGGGGGGATTTTGTAACAGCCTAAGCAAAAAAATTTTTTTTGTATGAACATATTGTAACGAGGGGGGAGGGGGGTCCAGAAATTCGATTTTTTGCGTAACGTAATGAGTGAACGGCCCCTAACCCCAATTGAAGAATTTCAATCATTTTCCTTATATACATCACTTACAAACAACTCCTCCAAAAAAGTAAGTAATTGACTTCAGTATCAAAAATTCTCAACATTCCCCCGATTTCAAATCTACATCTCTCTATTTCTTGTCTTTTCATCCATTTCTCATCTAATTTGATTTTCAACTTATTCAATTTAGAAATTTTTTCGCATTTGCCATTTCCATGAACCTCTCAAATAAAAGAAATCAACTTTGTTGCTTTTTCTCGCATGATTGAATTTTTGCGAGTTTATTTGGATGAAAAAAAGAAGAGAAATGAAATTTGAGGGTACAAGTAAGAGTAAGTGGGTTATTGGAAGGTTAGGAAGAGCATTTTGTAGACTATGCTGAACATACAAGGAAGATGCTCATGAGGATGTTCATTAAATTGGATATACTCGCTTAAGTTGATTGAAAATACCCATGAGCAAGTTCATTTAGGTGAGTATGCTCATTGTCTGTTAAGGCTTGATATTTATATGCCACAAGAATCTAGTTAATGACATATTCAAGGTCAATTTGTCCTATTCCTCATCTTAGGAAAAGGTGTCAATTTCCACATTCTTGTTACACCTCCCTTCGCGTCTAGCTAGTAATATGGGTCAGTTGTAACTGAAGGAATGAGAGTGCTGAGCAAACTGTCCAATATATGTATACCTTATATACCTATATACCTCCCTATGCCACATAGTCACTTAATTCTGAAAATCTTGTAGAAATAATCAATTCCTTAATAAAATCATATTCAAGGATCGATTTTTAGGGTACATTAGGTCACTATACCTTTAATTTAAAAATCAATGGACTTTATTCACAGTTCTACTTAAAATTAACAGTTTATAGAGTAAGCTACCCTAGCTTGCACTAGAAATAGACCTCAGACCTTTTTCTGTATAATAGAAGACCCATTAAGCACCTAGAAAGCCTTTAAAATGCATATTTAGTACTTACTTACTTACTTCCTTGGCTAGGGCACACGGGGGTCCATTGCCGCTTTTAAAGAACGTCTGTAGACAGCTCTATCTTTTGATAACTTCTGCCAATTAGGGATATTGAGAACTCTAGCTTCCTTATCCACTCAACTTATCCATAGGTACAAAGGTAGAGAAATATAGTACACTCATGGCATAATACGTACCACATGCTGTATACCCTTTCATCAAAACACCCAAGTGCGTAGAAAATTGACAACAAGACACAATAAGACGCTTCCATACTTTTCATCCATTTTATTACATCAAACAACGCTCAGTAAATTGTGATACTCATCTATAGCAACCTGTGTGCAAATGTACATCTTGTTGTTCATCCAAATATTCAGGGTAACTTTATGATGCTTGAATTATTTGACCAAGTAAATTATCCTTGCCATCCTCAATATTGCTAAAAGGAGGGAAAAAAAAAATACGAAAAAATCTTAAAAGTAAATATTTGAAAAAATACAGCAAGTAATTGAGTTTTTAGATGATATCGACATGATGTCTGTAAGGTATATCCTTTGATATATTTTTTAAAAGGTTTCTATTTTAGAAAGTTTAAAATAAACAAAAATAATTGCAATTATTGTTTAAAAAAAACTGACTTTTATCTCAAATCAGTCATGAAAAATGTGTATGATATGTGCACGCACGCACGTATGTGGACCAGTAAGTAAATAAACAAAAAAACCATAAAATCTCATATTTCCCAATTTATAAAAATCTATCGGATTTATAGGAAGCCGGTGGTCGAGGACACACTTTTTTACTCAATTTTGATTGAAATAACTTTTTGAGAGGATTTCAATAATTGATTGGGAATTCCTTTGATGCACAATGTCAGATAAAAAAATTATTTTTCAAGCAAATAAAATCAATAAAAAGGAATTTGCGAATTATAAAAAAAAATCTGTGTCGACACTTCAGGGCATGTAGGAAGAAGGGTTGCATTTCCAACAATTTTCAACAAAAGCTAGAAATTGCCACAATTTTGAGTACGTGACAATAAAAGGACAACTTTTTTCAATCAGTTTTAAAATGTTAAAAGGGATAAAAGGATTTAACTCTTTTTGAAAAATAGTAAAAAAATAAAATTTACACTTAATGTGACCAGAATTGGCTAAATTTGACAAATGGCAGTAGAGTTTGGTGAAAATTGATACCCTCAATCTATTATTATATATTTTGTCAACTCTTCCGCATTTTTTTTTTTTTTTTGAAATTTTGTCACTTATTATGGTTAGGTTTCGTAGAGTACGACACCTCTAGTTGTCATGCAAACTAAAAATCTATTTTAAAATTGCAATTATTTCAAAATTTGTTCAAGACCTTTACATTCTTATCATTGAATATTGACACAGCTGACAAATTGATGAGCCAAACAGCAATTATCTTATCTATAATTAAAGCAATTGACACTTCAAAATTATTCAAACAACACTGCTTACTACTTTAAAAAGACCATTTGCGAAAATTAACTCATCAAATAACAATCCTCGGTAGTATAGTGGTGAGTATCTCCGCCTGTCACGTGGAAGACCCGGGTTCGATTCCCGGCCGGGGAGGTTTCTTTTTTGCAACTTTTTCAATTATTTTCTGTGTGCTCAGCAACAGCAAGAGCTATTTTTAGCTCTATAAATTTTTTATCAGCTGACTTCTTGACATCATCATCAAATTAGTATGAAAACTTGTTCCTAAACATCACAGATAGATTTATTTGTACAAATGTCCATAAAATGAACTACATGCTAATTAAATGAGCAGCATTTACCTTCGAGCAATTAAAAAAGGAAAAGTCTGAGTCGGAAAAATTAAACAAATGGACAAGTACAGCACAGTCAACATCTAATATCCAAAAAACCTGAATTTTCTAAATGCTAATGCTTTATTTACTTACCAAAATATATCAAATATTCATATCAACCCGAGCATTTATGGCTTTTTATTTATTTCTGGGGGATTAGTAATTATGAAATGAGACATCATGCATGATGATATGAGTTACTGAATGTTAGGGAAGAGTTGAAGGAACTCGGCATGAAAGTGTATTTTGATAATCTTATTTTGCATTTATGATGCGTACATATCATGTCTGAATTTATGAATCTAACATAAGAACTGCATGTACATTATCCTATGCAAACAACAATATCAAGCGTCAGGTGTGGGGTACATCCATGAATGATGTTTAGTATTTTTAGGGTGGGTAGGGATGTGTGACATAATGTTGACGACTATTGTGGATGAATATAGAGTAATTGAGTAAGGAAGGGGTTCAAATCCCAAACATCATAGCTGAATGACCCCCACGTCTATCCAGTACAATCCTATGCATTGGAAGTGGCAACATTAATGGAAAATGTTAATTAAATATTTGCTTTTCATCATCCTCGTTGTGGCTTATTGTGGATGGCAAAACTCACTCACATGACTGTGGATGTAAATTAAAATGCCCTAAAAGGTTGATCAGACATTAAAATGTCATGAAAATCTATTCCTTAATATTCTCATTTATTAATCAAAATGATGAGCATAAAAATGCATTTAATTAGACATGAATTATGTCCAATAAATGAAATTTATGCAGTCTCGTGGATGCTTAAAGATGATTTTATGGCTTTTCATTCAATAAATATAAAAATTTATCAAATAATTTTAATTTTTATGGCATATCCAGCAGCTAATAATGCCAGTCAGTCATACAACTTTTATGGTCCCATTCTTCTCATTTCCAAATATTTGACTTTGATTTTCTTTTGAATGTAATGCGGATGCAGCAGTAGCTGCAAAACTTATTTGTTAAAATGCATGTGGATGTCATAAAAATCTTTACGACTTTTTGCTGCTTCTTCTTTTTTGTGTGTGGATTCAACGAGATTTATTTATCTGAAAAACTAATAACCCTCATTCAACATGAGCTGTAAAAATGAATTTTATGTGACAAATTTTGGATTAAATTTTAATAAATTGGTTTTTATGAAGTTTTATGGATGTTCTAGTTAATGATTAGATTGATTGTTGGAAATGAATGTTATTAATGCTGAAATTTTAGATTTAAAAAAAAAAATAAAATCAAAAATTGCTTAAAAAAGAACAAGGTCATCAACACAACCGTATTTTGTCATTCTTGGGAATTGAACCCGATCATGACTCGAAACTTTCTAAGAATCTTCAATTTCTTACGTCAATTAATTGACAAATTTTAGGATTTAAACTACGAACTTTTCCGATTTTTAAAAGGGCGAGGGGGGTCAACAATTAAAGAACTGCTTCGTGCTTATACGGAGCATAATAACTGAATGACCAATTTTCTGGATAGTAATTGTCAAATATATGTAACTATCAATTCATTAAGCACAATACCGAACAAAAAATCAGAGAATATGATAGTTTTGTCGAAGTTAATTAACACATTTATTCGATTTACCCCACTCAACACAAAATTTTGAGATTCGAACCTACAAAAAATTGAAAAAAAAACCACAAAAAAATCACCAAAAAAATTCATGGGAAACGTGGAACATTCATTTGATTTTAAAGATTTGTAATACACAATATCTACTAGATTTCAGTTTAAGCAACTAAAGGGGTCCAATAGACAAGGTACCAAGAACAGAGCAAGCTCTGAACATCAAACATGTAATCACAACAGTTTCGACCACAAACTGGTTGCAACCCTTGATGGCTGAGGTTGGCGTAATTGGGTATTTAAAGGGCTTGGGGGTCATTACTGTATTTTTGCCGGGACGCTAAATAACTCCTTCCACATTTTGGAATTTTTATTCCGTAATTCAACTATTTCTTTGAATATTAAGACTTAAAATAATCTAAAAGTACCCGAATAGTGCCAAACTTTCAAATGTCCCAATTTTTTCTAAAAGTGTCCCAATATTTTGTGAAAATCCTCTGGCCACTCTAGTTTAACGTTAAATATCAATTGCAGAACTAAGTAAGGCTAAATTAAAATTATATCAATTAGAATAGACATGGAAAATACTCACGAAATGGATACTTTACCAAATTGAATGAGTACTTTCATAAGCTTGCTCAATGAGATAGATATGCTCATTGTCTGTTAAGGTAATCTTCTGAAAGTTCACAAAAAATTTTAAGGATTTGAACCTCAATACGTAAATTCCTAAATTTCAAAAAAAGCACCAGAACACGTAGGGTAAAAAAGAGAAGCGCCACCTTTCGAGTTCCACTTATGGGATTTATACAACAACTGATTCAGAGGCATATTAAAGAACAATACTGAAAGCTTAGTCTCAAATAAAGACTTCAAATACTATACTAAACCAATGTGTTGCATAATCAACCACAAATCTACGTCAACTCTTTAATTTGAATTTGGCAAATTTAGTTATTTATATTAGGGAACGTCCAAATTGGTACTTGGGGATGCTTGCTTATTATTTTCAGAGGGTAGTTGCCATTTAAGCAATAGAATTTCCAAAAATTCTATTTTCATGTGCAGCAATAGATTTCATACAATTTGAATTAAAATTGAACTTAAATAAAAACAGGAATCGAACCAACTTCCAAAAAAGAGGTGGCGCTCTTGCGGGTCAGTTTTATGGGATGAATACAATACATATACGAAAGCCTTACAGAAAGGCCCATGATGGAGGATAACAGTTTAAACCTATTAACCACCGCTTAAAACATTCTTGAGTCCTGATTGAGTCCTGATAATTCCTGATAATTCCAAATAGCTGCCATAGTATAATAGTAAATTGTTCCAGCCCACCACTGCCTCTGTTAATCAATCTTTAGTAATTGCATCAATGTCGACCACAAACGCACAATGACCCTGAAAGATGGATTGGCGGAAATTGGGGTTTAAGGTGTTGGGAAGGCTTGAATTTGTGGGCTAAATATGGGAATTTGGTAAATTGGAAACAACGCAATTTTTTGAAAAATTCTATATACTTCACAAGTGAAAATTTCCAAAAAATTTATGAAACAACTTTCAAATTTTAAAAAACCGTTAAAATTTCAATTAAATTTTGAAACTTTTTTATGATTAAATTTCCATTTATTTTAATCGCTAAGCCTTAAATTCCGTTACGTAATTCCCACAACAGACAAAAAAGTCATTAAAAATATTAAAATTAATTTTTTTTAGTCATCCGAAAGTAAAAAAAATTAAGAACATTTTTATATCCTCTGTCATCTTGAGAATCATATTATATTTTCTTTACAGCAATAAAATTTATGATTTATGCTCAATTTTTCATTCGTTTATGGATAAACATTTCATCCCATTTCATTATCCTTACTCGCCTATTTAAATATTTGTGATTGCGCTTTGCACAATTCATTTTTTCGCCTTTTTGATTTCACATTTCTTTTATATTTTTTTATTACAAAACGATAAAAAAATGCTCGTGAAAAAAATTAAAAAAAAAAAAAATAAGAAGGATCGGAAAAACATTTTTTTTTTTTTATAGTAAAACTCTCGGTGTCGTTCTTAAGATTTTTTTTATGAGTCTCGTTTTCAAATTGGTTAGGGTGCATTTCATGTACAATTTTAATTTTTTACATCACTGCCTTCTCGTTCTGATTTTTCTTTCTTTTTTTAACATTGAGAGGACTCATGAGATGGTTAAAGAAATGGAATTACGATTAATAAAAAAATATTTTTATGGGCGCGATATCTTGAAGGGCTTTTTAATAATTCCTTTATGAGGAGGATTTTTTGGTAGCAAAAAAAAAATTTAAGTTTTTTGTTCCAATTTTGTCCAGTTTTTGAAAAAAAAATCCCTTTACTCAAAAAAACCAACGTAAATATTTCGTTTCGAATTTTTGTAGGATTCGAACCTAATTTTCTATAACAGATTAAATAACTTGTCAAAACTAATTATGATTCAATTTGGATTTAATCAGAATTAGAAGCTCATATAAATTAAGACTTGGTCAAGAATTAAATGGCTGTATTTCTAGCAGTTTAAGATGCGCAGACCTAAGATTGCTTAGTCAAAGACAATAGCTAGGCAAAAGCTCTGCCAGTAATAAGCATGCCTTTTCTTAGGCAAGCCTAGCACCTATGCTAGGCAAGTCTACAAGAAGGCAAATTTGTTTGCCTGAATAAAGACATAAACTACCATGATACAGCTAGTATCTTTCCAAATGCACCTATCTGACAACTTGAATATAAACCTTAAGACAGTAGGTGTTTGGGTTCTAAAGGTACTTCGACACTAAAATAGCTTAAATTTGCGACTTGCCAATTTTTTTGTTGCTTGAAGTCAAACCAGACCTACTGTGATAAGACATTCGAAGAAAAAGGACGCTCTAGAGCTTACTCTGGGCTCATTGGACATAATACTTTAATTTGCTAAGGTTTTGCAAGTCCGAAATCCCAACCTGATTCATATTTTTCTGCATCATTAGCTTCATTCGTAGATCCAAAACTTCAATACCCCTAAACTAGTGGTGAGCCCCAGACTATTCAGATCATTGATATCTAGAGCTGATGCATTTCGCGGCCAAAACCCATGATCAATAAATCGGTATCACAATAATTCGGTACCGAAGTACGAAACCATTCCGCCGCAGTGTCTCGATGACTAATGTCGACCTTGGTGTTAAGGCTTGACCGAAACCGCACACGATATCCAATTCATAGCATGTTTCACAATTTTTTGTGACGCCTAGGATACCCACCACTGAGTTAAACCACAAAATGCGTCATAAAACACCTCATAAATTCTCTAATTTTCCATTTCATCAACATCCTTCCTCTAACTTCATCTATAAGCATTTCTCAACTGCTTTTCATTCATAAAATTAAACCTTTTTCACAACTAATGCGATTTCCATTGAAATCTAATCAAAAAATCTACTTTTCTTAAAACGCATATTTATTTAACATCTCAACTGTTTCACATCGCCATCAATTAATCATCTTCAAATGGTAAGGTCTCTTATTTCCATTCTTACGCGTAAAGCAATAAAGTCATTAAAAATTCCCTTTCATTTATTACTTTTCTAAACAGTAAGTGACGCTTCAGGTTTGCCTTTTTATATATTTTATGGGAAAACAATTTTTTCGATTTGATTTTTCTTGAGGGTAGCCTCAAAAGTAGCTTGGAATATGGAAGGAAATAAAATTAGAAGGTCATAAAAATTTATAAGTGAAATTGCTTACGATACACACAGACGTGGCACATCTATTCAATCAATTCTAATAAGTGTTATTAAAAGGATGTCTTTAAATGCTATAAATTAATCGATTTTGAGGAAGGGACTTGCTGTGCATTTTTAAATTAGATTTGATATTACGCAAATTTTATTGCTTTTAATAAACGATTTATTTTTAGGATTCGAACGTCTGGTTGATAAAGGAAAGCTGATGCAAAAAGAATTTGTAGATAATTGTATGATTCATAATGAAAATGGCGTATCAGCAGTCCGCAACTTGTAAGCTTAATAACTTTTTAACCACTTAAACTTATACATCACATAATATACCGTTGGAAAGGTCGTTGGATGCTCTATGAAAATATGTTAACTAAATTAAATTTGAATCGGTTTTAACGGTTAAATAACCGGTTCAAACTTTGATGGATCATGAAAAAAAGTAAACTGTAATAACTTTACCAATTCTTGATCAATTTTGATAATTCTTTTTTTGAATAATAACCTATATGTTTGCCATTAGCTTTAGTCTATTTTAAATTTTTTTCAATACGAGTAACATCATTTTTTGAGGCCCCAAAGTTTTTAACTAAAGTAGCTCGCATTTTAAAACGACAAAAGATTTTGAATTCAAACCTTCTGCATTTTAATTATACATTAATTACCTATCCAACAGTGTATAATAATGTAGGGCTTATCCATAAGTTTTGTCAAAATTTTAAGAAAATGTTTTTCATACAAATTTTTTTTTACACATTTCTTGCATTTTTTTGATTTACAGCCATTTTATATGCTGTTTGAGTTCATTTTCATATAAAGCTTTTAAAAACCTTTAAAACGATGTATAATAGTATGGGGTTTGAGTGAAAGTTTTGACTAAAACCTAAGAAAAATATTTTTGTATGAATTTTCCATAGAAATTTCATGTAAAAATTTTTTTATTGAGAAAATTAATGTTTTAATAAAATTTCAACCTTTTAAATTAGCAAATATTATTTCCTAATTCAATTACAATCATATTGGATGGTCAAAAGTTTGTTGGTGTGACAAAAATTTTTTTTTTTTTTTAAATTTCTATGGAAAATTCATACAAAAATATTTTTCTTAGGTTTTAGTCAAAACTTTCACTCAAACCCCATACTATTATACATCGTTTTAAAGGTTTTTAAAAGCTTTATATGAAAATGAACTCAAACAGCATATAAAACGGCTGTAAAGCAAAAAAAATGCAAGAAATGTGTAAAAAAAAACTTGTATGAAAAACATTTTCTTAAAATTTTGACGAAACTTATGGATAAACCCTACATTATTATACACTGTTGGATAGGTAATTAATGTATAATTAAAATGCAGAAGGTTTGAATTCAAAATCTATTGTCGTTTTAAAATGCGAGCTACTTTAGTTAAAAACTTTGGGGCCTTAAAAAATGATGTTACTCGTATTGAAAAAAATTTAAAATAGACTAAAGCTAATGGCAAACATATAGGTTATTATTCAAAAAAAGAATTATCAAAATTGATCAAGAATTGGTAAAGTTATTACAGTTTACTTTTTTTCATGATCCATCAAAGTTTGAACCGGTTATTTAACCGTTAAAACCAATTCAAATTTAATTTAGTTAACATATTTTCATAGAGCATCCAACGACCTTTCCAACGGTATATTATGTGATGTATAAGTTTAAGTGGTTAAAAACTTATTAAGCTTACAAGTTGCGGACTGCTGATACGCCATTTTCATTATGAATCATACAATTTAGAGTCTAGATTATTCACAAGCTGCTTATTTTAACACTAATGTTCCCGAAAGGCTCATAGCATGAATAATTCGAAAAATAGTATCCTCAAGCTTCAAGTTCGGATTTGGTTTCAAGTCTCGGATTTGGCTTTAATTTTGGGTTCGGCTCCAAGTCGGTTTCGGCTTCAAGTCTCGGATTCGGCCTCAAGTCTCGATTTCGGCTTCAAGTCTCAGATTCGGCTTCAAGCCTCGGACTCGGCTTCAAGTCTCGGATTCGGCTTCAATTATCGAATTCAGCTTCAAGTTCGGATTTGGCTTTAAGTCTCGGATTCGGCTTCAAGTCTCGGATTAGGCTACAAGTTCGGATTCGATACCCATTAAACAAAAAACATCCCCAATACCCATCAATATTGACCACCTGACTCATCTAATTCTTAACGATGCATCCAAATCATTTCCAATTTCAATCACTTTGTGTAATTTTAATATGATTGACCATTGCCCATACCATTTGGACAGGAAACTTTCTGATTGATTTCCTGTTGTCCAAGACGTCAGCAATAAAATTATCAAGAAAATGGGAAGAAATTTCCTTATTAACAAAATTTTCTAAGGAACTAAATTTATTGTACATCCAGCATTTTGATGATTCATTCATTTATTATAATGGACAAACTTTGAATGTTCCTATAACTTTATGTACTGCAAAAAATATGAATTGATAACTTTACATGATATTTTGAGGTTTAACAGCAGCATATGCTTCAGTCACATTCAATTAATGTTTCATGCAACATTGAGTAACATTGAGTAAAACATTCAGTATGCCTTGTTTTCTATCCCTTCCACAATTTTACTACACGTTGTTACACGAGACTTCATATAAACCAAAAGTGGTGGGGATGAAAATCAAGTAAATTTCAATGCTGCATGCTTTACTACGTGTAGAGTAGAATAAACAGCTACATACAGTATTTATGGATGATGTTCATACAAAAGACTCTGTTGAATGTTTTTGGTATTGCTGCAGAAGATGGAATTGCTGATTTAAAGTAAAATTATTAAATTGATAGGATTTGAACCTTTAAAAAATCGCCAAAAAAAAATTTTGTGCACAATCGAGTTCAATGGATTTGCCCGGGCAGAAGATGCTGCTTACAGCTTGCGTCAATCCAGCTGCCACCGACTTATTAAGATGAACTTGCTTCTAATCTTCTAAGTTTTATTGAGCCTAACGACCTTACGTGTGTGTGCTTTCTACGTATATCATTTGTCGATTTTTAGTACTCAATGTGGACTTACACAACTACTGGAGCCAAGTGCTTACAACACCCTCCACAAACCCCAACTAACTCTTTGGTTGAACTTGGGTAAAAGCTGTATTTATGGAAATTTTAAGTGGGATGCGTTCTTGTGAAGTATGTGAAATTTGAAGGAAAAAATTTCTAAATTTAAAATTTTTGAATTTTGAAAATTCGTTACAAAAAATAAAGAATTTTTGAAAAAAAAAAAGTGCTCGGAGAGAGATTTGAACCGACGACCTCTTGATTATCTGTCTGAAACTGAATGTACTAGGCCACCAAACCACTCACAAAAATTAAACAATTTTTCAATTTAAATGATTTTTTTAGTTGACGCTAATTGACACTTCAAACCAGCTGCAGCAGCTATTAATGAAGTCTAAAGAAGACAAGAGATCGAAATTGATCTGCAAGACCAGAAAAGCAGCTTAGAAAGGACCAGACGATGCAAAGACATAAAAATTGTCCCTTCCTTTACCATCATTAAAGTATATTTCTTAATATGCCCCCCTTAATTTCGCAAGAACCCTAAATTTTTTGCAATTTTAAAATCACAAAAATGAACAAAAATTTTTATTACAAAAAATTCTTCAGATTGTTGACATTTATAGACTTAATTTTTCATTCTCAACACACATCTAAGTCCTTATAGTAAATAAATTGGAATCTTCATCATTATTATGATTATTTTAAAAATTCAGATCGCGAAAATATTAAAAGAAATCCTTTTATTTTATGAAACAATCGTTAAATTTTACGATTCGATTTTGTCATAAAAATTAAAATTAAAAAACTGTCACAAAGTTGCTTCGTGAAGGAAGCTCAAAAAATGACAAAACTGAGAACATAAAATTTTATGTTTTTCCTATTTCACAGTCATATCTTGCATTATCATTACTGCTTGTTTATATTATAGCAAAAAAAAAATTTGCGAAATTTACAACCGCTGAAAAAAAGGTTCCTTCAAATCCCTCTTATAGTCCACAGAAATAGGGAATCGCTTAAACAAATAATCATAAAATTTTATGTATTTTTATAAAAAAAATAAATTCATTAAAAAGGGATTTTTTGCGAAAATATCAACGACTGAATATTAAGAGCATGCTTGATACAAGCCATTTACTCTCAAGTATGAAGATAATTAATTAAAGTATTTAAGAATCTACATCTTTTCTTTAAAATTGGATTTTACAGCACTAACTTATTACAGTTTTTCTTTTTTTTACTTTCAATGAGATTTTTTACAGTGCAGTTAAGGAGAATAACTTTCATTCAAGGATTTTTATGCATAATTTTTACAGTCTTTTTGCAGCGATGAGGAAAAAAAACGAGCATTATAATGTTAATAAGATGTAAGGTTCTCTCTCTGGGGGTTGTTTGGTAGATGGGTAGCAACGGACAAATGTCAAGTTCAAGTCTCTGCTCTCATACTTTGTAGTCTGTCAGTTATACATTGTCAACAAGACTTGGATTTTCTGGCTGTTCTTTGTATTTAAAGCTTTAAAATTTGCTTTTTTCCTTACTTTCTGCAAGACCATGCTCCTGTGCGGAGCTAAGGACACAACAAAAGGCTTTCCAACTGACTCTGTGGCTGGCTTTGTCACCTAGTTTGTACAAATTTTCTGTCCGAACTTTGAGCTGACATTATTTTATTACTGTTCTATCGCCAAGGGGCTATTGAGTATCTGATAAGCTGATGTGTCTCAAAATAGGGCGTATCCAGGTTTTACACTATGTGCTGAAAAGGACGTTAGATTTCTTAATATCCCGAACTGGCAGAAGGTTTCGAAGGATATAGCTGTCTTCAGACATTCCCTACGCACGACAATGGGCTTTCGTGCGCCCCAGCCAAGGAAGTAAGTAAGCAAGATTGAGAAATATGATGCGATCTGTACGGTTAAAGAATCTAGATTTAAGGTTAAGAATTTGCCAAAAAAAAAAAAAATAGGTCTTATAGCCGATTGATAGAATAATGCAATAATTTTTAAAATGAGATTCGAACTCTTGTTATGACTAAATTATTTGAAGTGTGAAAAATCAGGTAATGAGACTTTTAATCTCGATTTCATACTAATTTAACTTTTTAACATTTAAGTTGCTTTGTGAGCAATGATGCAAAAGTGCTGGGATTTAGAAACTGGCCGAAGTTATCTAAATACAGATCCAGCTTTCGACAAATTTTAAATGAGACAATGGGCGTCCGTGCACCTGCACTAAGGAAGTCAGTAAGGAAGTAACATTTAATTTTGAAAAATAACAATACTTTCTTATGATGCAGCTTTAAATCACCAAAAATCCAGATTCCGATAATCAAAAATGTTCAGACGTGTGATTATATTCACGACCGACAATTGTAATAGTTTGTGGATCAATGGAAATCTCAATCACATTCATACATCAAGGGTTGCAGAAATCTAGATAGGAATTCGAAAAAGTTCTGCAGGATTGCATTTTCTGCATATTAGATTTGCAGGCTTGCAATTTTCGTCTGTACATTAAAGTTTGTTTAAGGCTGCAGCCTGCAATTTTCGACAAACCCTAATCTAGATCAATTGCCTTTACTGTCCTTAGATTTACATATTTGCTCATTTCATCTTGAGACATTTTCAGGTTTACATGCCTTAAAATCTTTCAATTCTAAGACATAGCCTGCATTTCCCTTTAAAACACCCAATTTGATGTTACCGAACATTCCAACGACTCCTCTTCACTTTTTACAATCCATCCAAATGTGCAGCTCACTTTTTTGTGCTCCTTCATCTTCTCCTTGTAAATGAGGATTGAGTGGGAAGGATTTAATGTGAAATTTATTATCCTCTAATGTTATTGAACTCATTTTCTAAAACTTATTTAAAATACTTCTATTTTTTTTTGGAAGAAAGAAAGAAAAAATTATATAGTCGTAAAATTAAAGTCATTAAAATGTTTTGGTAGGAGATGCTTTGGTTTGAATACATTGTATGTGGAAATGTAATTAGTTTAGTGCTTTTTATATCGTGTTTATTTTGTAGTAAAAATAAATTTTATGAAGATTAGTTTGGATGAAAAATTTGAATTTATTCTCAATTTTGGAGAGTCATTTTGTGTATTGCAATTCAGGCTTTAGGTTTATTGTTTTATTAAAATTGAAATTGTTCAGATTTATTCATGAATAATTCGATTAAGTGTACTACAACTCCAATCAGTGAATGTATCCCATAGTTCGCTCAGAATACTGCACAATAAGGCTCTTTTAAAATTGATAGAGCAAAGTTAAGCACTACTGATATTTTTTTAAAACTGCGAAATTTCAAATATAACTTTTATAATGATATTTAGCTCTTGTTGATTAAACAAAAGGAAAACTCAATGGAAAAGTTAATAATCACATTTGAGTTGAAACTGGGAAAATTAAGCATGCAACTTACATTTTTGCATCAATTGTAACTCTTGTGTAAATTTTTGCTCTGTTTATATATAGTAGTATAATTAAGTAGTATAATTAAAGTAGTAGTATATTGAGCCTTATCCGGGGTAGACTAAGAGATTCATTTACTGATTGGAGTACACCTTATCGAATTAATCATGAATAAAACTGAACATTACTATTTTTTTCAAACTATTGTATAACTTGAAGCCTGAAGAATATTACACAAAAGGAGCATGTTGCACGCATTAAGCATCATATTTTTCAAATGTTATCTGTCCAGATAACAAATCTATTCATGTATTAGTTTTAAAAATTATAAGGAAGAATGTAAAGCAAATCTACTAGCATTTTAAAAATTCAACTACTTTTAGGGATTTTAGAAACTTAAAATTGATTTTATGTAGCAGTTATGTAGCAATTTGCCATGGACCGCCAGCAACAGAGCCAGTTTTAGACGTCAACTGAAGGAGTACATGGATCACAGCTGATTTGTACGGCCAGCGAAGTAAGTTAGTAAACTTTTTTGTTAACTACTGTGAAACGAGAAGCTAATAAGTCATGACTTCGTGTCACTGAGGATAAAACAAAGTTCCTAATGGTCGCTGCAACGGAGAGATCACATCTAGTTATTGGCAAGTTATTGGTGATAAGAAATTTGAAGTAGTCAATGATTTTGTCTACTTGGGATCCATTATTAGCAATAACTATGACACAGCATTATTAGATCAATTGTGTTCCGTGGCCTTTTTCAAATTGCGCATCAAACTGGCTCTTTAGTTGGCTCTTGTCTGTCATTTACCAATCCCAAGTGCAATACTACCTGTATTGACAAATTCCTTTTAAGAATTTTTTTTATCGTCTCCAAACAAATATTGATGTTGATTAAAAAATTAAATTTTTAATGCTTATATTAAGACTAAATCAAATCAAATTCAGTTATTTAGTTTTGTATGTTTCAAAAATATTAATATTAACGATAGTTCGAATCTCATTTTTACTATACTAAGAAATATATTTAATGATTGAATATATGTATAATTTTTTTTTTGCAAATTCTCTGCTCAAAATCTTAACTCTCTCACCATACAACCCGCATCATATCACTCAATCAACATCATACACAAATAATTTTACATAAGCGTGTTCATATTTTCCACATGATTTGATTTCAAATTTATGCAAATTTCTTTCATCATCCTTAATTTATAACTAAATGAGAACTTAATACAACAATTACATGTTCATCGAAGTGTTAACAAATTTATATTTTTATTAATTCCATGTCTGATAAAAATCTTATTGATGATATCATGTATGACATCTACCAGCATGATTCTTGTGAATAATGAGATGTTAACAGCAACAAGAATTGATGTAAAAGCTTAAAGTAAATATTTTTCAAGTATCATTTTCCCATGAACAAAGAAATCCTTTAACATCCATCCACAGTGGGTTTGATTGCATGGATGCTGTCGATGTATGCAAACATAGTGGGTAATTATTATGCAAAGCGTATGCTCACGATCATGAAAAAATGTACAGCATAAATCTCTTCTAGTTTTGACATTTATTATGTCGCTTGTTTGCACAAACAATTGTAAATTAATACATTAAATACTGTAAAATGATGCGATCTGCGGATGTTCCGAGCGGCGGTAACAAAAAAAAAATATGTGGATATAAAAAATTGTTCTCATCTTCTCAAGTGGCATTAAAAATTGTTGTTTTTTGAGCAATTTATCATGCTCGCTAATAGCCATGTTCATTTAATTCTCGTGTAATCATCGAGGGAGGGGGATGAGAACTGACTAGAAGGTATTGAGGTATTGAGTGTCTCTTGGATCAGATTGAGCTAGCCTAGTGTCTATTGGATCATATTAAGCTGTCCTAAAGTCTCTTGAATCAGATTGAGCTATCCTAGTGTTTATTGGATCAGATTGAGCTGTCCTAGCGTCTTTTGGATCAGATTGAGCTGTTCTAATGTCTATTGGATCAGATTGAGCTGTACTAGTGCCAATTGGATCAGATTGAACTAGGCTAGTGTCTGTAGGATCAGATTGAGCAGTCCTAGTGTCTTTTGGATCAGATTGAGCTGTCCTAGTGTCTATTATATCAGATTGAACTCTCCTAGTGCCTCTTGGATCAGATTGAGCTGTCCTAGCGTCTCTTGGATCAGATTGAGCTGTTCTAATGTCTATTGGATCAGATTGAGCTGTACTAGTGCCAATTGGATCAGATTGAACTAGGCTAGTGTCTGTAGGATCAGATTGAGCAGTCCTAGTGTCTTTTGGATCAAATTGAACTGTCCTAGTGTCTTTTGAATCAGAATGAGCTGTTCTAATGTCTATTGGATCAGATTGGATTAATCTAATGTCTTTTGGATCAGATTGAGCTGTTCTAGTGTCTCTTGGATCTGATTGAGCTGTCCTAGTATCTATTGGATCTAATTGAGCTGTCCTAGTGTATCTTGGATCAAATTGAGCTGTACTAGTGCCAATTGGATCAGATTGAACTAGGCTAGTGTCTGTAGGACCATATTGACCTAGCCTAGGGTCTCTTGGATCAGTCTGAGCTAATTTAGTGCCTCATAAATGAGATTGAGCTAAGCTAGGCTTTCCTTAATCAAGTTGCCCTATTCTAGGTGTCATGTAGATCAAATTAAGCATATAAAGACTGCCTTCAATCATTTTACAATTCAACTTCCAACATCACTAACCCACCCCCTAAGCAGCAGCATCAAGCGATATTTTAAAATGTATCACATTACTCTCAAAAGAGAGCGTAGCACTAATCAAAAAAAAAAATAATAAGAGGATGGAAAGTATTTAACAATGAGTAGCCGCTCAAAGGGTTAACGTAGTTAAATGTTCATTTTACATCCGGGCTTCCTAATGAAATGTAGAAGCCAAACAATAGACAAAAATAGACAGTCAAAGTAATTAAACTGATTCACAACTTCAACTGCATTATTTGCTGCATTGTGCAGCGTTTGAGGGTTAAAAAAATTCATTTTGCGTCCCTTCTAAACTATTTCCGGATTTAAGAGAGTTTGAGGTGACTCTATAGGGCTTGCAACAAAGAGGGGTTGTTGATTTTTCGTCATTATTAAACCCTTTATGCTGATATTTTGTGCTAGATAAAAAAATTAATTTCTCACAACCTTTTTTATATTTTCGTGTGAAGTGGGAATCGCCTTCAAGTGGCGTGTCCTACATATAATCAAGTATTTTAATAATAGATGCTGTCCCTGTTGCTTCTTTGTTTCTCTTGTTTCATGATAAAAAATAATGAAAGATGAAATAAAATTATGCGGGTATTTTTGGACGTGTGGCGGTTTTATTGATGCTATTAAGGATTCTGGGATATTTTTTTGTTCCTGTGCAGCAATTTTCATTTAATATTAAAGGAATAGATTCAAATCTTCTGAGACTTTATAATGGACAATTTAGATGCATTTTTCGACGCAGTTGACCATTTAATTTGATATTAAATGTTTTTCTTTCATGAGAATTTAGAGTCAGTCGAGTGTGAAAATGACCTATGGATATTCTACCCTTGGGACTGCTTTTCACACTTTGGTTAACACTTGAGTGTGGATTGATAGAATTTGATCTTTGATATGATTGTGTTATTACAAAATTCATGTTTAAGGAACAATTTGGACTTTGGGAATATTGGAGGACATGCTTAATATTATGTTATAAATTATTTATTTCAATTTTTTAATATTTAAAAATTAAAAGCGATTTTGCTGAAATAATTTGTGATTAAATTGATATTGAAGCTTAAATATTGTAAGAAAAATAATTTTCGAAGGTTCGAATCCTTTTGAAATTGTTTAAAGTCCCCTGAAATTATGGCAATTTTTTTTTACAATATATACCTAGCTAAAATTATACCTAGTTTGTCTTTAAGTATAGGCTCTAGATACAATTTTCTGTAGGCATAGCCTGGTGCTTTTCTGGTCCATTCTAACAATATTCTCGTAAATAATCCATTTGTGTGATAACTTCATGTCTCTTTGTCATGTTCCTGAAACGTTCTTCAACTCAACTTTGCGTAGATCTTCATTTTTGTCTTGATTCAAAGTCTTCAATCATTTTCCCTTGTTTATGTCCACTTCTTACCCATTTCAAACTCATTCATATCCATAGAACCATATCTACTTAATTCCAAAACACTCAACATTACAGCTATTATTTTTCAATTCCAATAATTTTCACTAAGCCAGTCCTCCTGACACTTTTAAGTGCCACAACATAAGCAGACCTTTTTTCAAGCTACATAAATTTCCAATATTCTTTCTTCAGCATTAAGCATTGAGACACACAAAAGCCAAAAAATAAATAAATAAATCTGCGTATGTATACAAATGCAAATCAAATGGACCCATAAATCAACAGTAAAAAAATTTAAAGTTAATAATATATAGGAGGAAAATGTCCTTAATGTATTCAAATGCATTATAAAATCAATATCAATTGCCAATTCTTATATTTGTTATGTTTGTCGACTGCATAAAAAAAGAAAGAAAAAACCCAAAAAAAAAAAAATGAAAATGATTTATTGCCATTGCCATAAATGGTCTCAAGTGTAACTAATTGGAGTTTCAGACAAATTTTGTTGTATGTTGTCGGATTTTTGCATGCAAACAATTGAACATGGAATGAGATGGAGAGCGAATGAGAGATGATTATCTAAAAGTGCAACAGAATGGAGCCTTTTTGCAGTCATTTAAAGAAAGAGAAAAGAAAAAAATAAAATTCAAGTTTTATTGAGTGTGACCAGTTTGTTTGGTGTTCCTTAGATTGTGTGGATTGGTGTAAGTTACGTTAATTTGAAAGTGGAATGGATTTGATCCTACTATGAATTGTTGGTTTACTGAGTGCAGAAGTCCGGTTCATCATCATTCGTTAAGCAACTTACTTACTTACTTCGCTGGCCGTACTCTGTTGCTGGCTGTTTCACTAAAGTCATCAAGATTTTTGTGCATTTATAAAAATGTTCAAGAAAAAGAAATTCACCCACGAAATCGTTTCAAGTGGGAATCGGACCAAGGTCGTTAGAAGTGTCTTAACATTGTCCAGTATCCAAACCGTCTGAATGCTAATTTAACAGTGATGGACAAATTGTTTATAGCGGCACATTAGTGTGCAACTAATTTTTTGGAATCTCCATGTGAAACCGTATGCCATTTGCAGTTTTGGTTTAGTCTTAACACCAAAGTGTGCTGCCGAAAACGAAAGATTTCCTACCACTGATTTAGATCAAACTTTTGAGAGGCCTAGAGATATATAGATACAAGAATATTGTTGATAATTAAAACAATATTGCAACATAATTCACAATTCAGTGAACTTTACCTAATATCCTAACCATGTGCTTTGAAGTTTTTGTCTATTTTTTTCCGATTTAATGTAGGTTTTTGACATAAATTTAATTTTTTTGCTTTTGCTCACTTATTTTCTATCATTTGCCATAATTTATATGCAATTACAGCTTATAGTTATGCTAAATTTGATGTTTGAAATTCCCAGGTGAGAAATTTCTGTCCGCAATTTTTTTTTTAATCGTATTAAAAATTCCAATTAAATTCTAATTCAATCATAGAAAACAGTGCAGTTAGCAAATTTAGTAGTTTAATCAAAGTAATAAATTTATTTTAATTTGCTTTACAGCTAAAAAGGCTAAAGAATTCTTAGAAGGAAGCTGTTAATATTGTCTCTATCATTTTATTCACTTGGTACTGGCAATTGGCAAAAAGCAGCCATTGATAAAGCCAGTTGTAGACACCAGCTGGGAGAGGCCATGGATCACATATGATCTGTACAACCAGCGAAGTAAGTAAGAAAGTATTTAGCTAATCACAACAAATTAATCAATCAATAAGTCACATAAGATGACAAAACCCATCAATTAACAGTTCTTTTTCCCGCGCAAAAACCATAAAATCATCATTTCCAATCCATACAAATTGGATCTTCTCTTTATTTATCCATATATTTTCTGTTATTCTTACTACTCCTCATACATACGTTGAACGAGCGTAACACAAGAAGGAGCGTTGTTTAAGCATGTAATAAGAATATAAGCATCGTGATGTGAAGATTATGAGAGGGCAGAAAATATAATTTTTATATTTTTTTTTTCCTTTCCTTTCCAGTGTAAATCCAGAAGCTGCTAATAATAAAAAGAAACTCTTTATTATGCGCGTCTCTTTCTCTTTTGGCTTGTTATTTTTCCTCTTTCGTTCTCCTTTTCGTGAATAATAAGTAAGACAATGTAGCAACATCATTTATCATCATGTGTTTCGCTGTGCCTTTATATTTGGGACAATTCAGAACGTAAAAAAAAAAGTTGTTTTTTTAATTTTTTTCAATAAATTTAATTTCATAACTCATCAATTGTGACATGCAGTAAGAATCAGACCTAAACCAGTTTTTAGTTCTGTTCTCTTTCTCCTCATTTCAATCTCTATCATCATTATATGATTGTTGAGACGCAAGTGTCCAAGATTCGGTTCATATATACATTCGGAGTATATTGTGTGTTATATTATACAGAAGCAGCAACAATAATAATAAAAAAATATAAAATAAAATAAAAATTGAGAAAGAAAGAATAATGTTTATCTTAAAACCTCCTTTTATTAATTTATTTCTTTCTTCTCTGTCAGTTCTTCTCTTTTCTCTTCTTTCTTTATACGTACGTATATACACTTCTTTTTTTTTTTTTGGATATATAGAAAGAATAAAAAGGAGGTCAATGGCTTTAAATCGTGAAATAATCTTTTGTTAACAACAAAAATATAAAGGAAAAAAAGTTCAATTATGCTTAAGTGATGATGATGATGTGGGTTAGTGGCGCATTTGCTAATTAAACAACTATATAATATCACTTGTAATATAAATTCAATTAGTACAGTTGCATTAGTAGACGGTTTGGAGTGTCTGACATGCCTATCTTGTTTCGAAAAGCTGAAGCTAAAATATGGTTTTCGAAGATACAGCTTTTCTATGAATACTCTTAGCTGGTACTAATACTACATGGGGTCAGATTCATTATTATTTAAACTGAATCAAAACATTGAGATAAATGAAGAAAATTGTGCCAAAACGTATGCTAATTACTTAATTATTAATGTACCAGGCCTTGTTTGAAAATATATTCTGAAACACTAGCATGTCCCAAACAGGTATGCAACTGAAAGATTGCTAAATACATGATTTATTGGTTCCCAATTCAAAACTATTGAGAAATTGCAAATTATCAAAAACAAGGAGACTTTACAATGATTATGTGCCTGTGTGATTATGAAAAATATTGTGATTATTCAGATAATTATCTCATTTGAGCTAAAAGCGAGATTATTTTCAAACCTCAATTATTCACTAAGCCTGTCACTAAGTCATAAAAAGATTCCCTGTGGTGTATCAACAACTTGGCGTAGAACAGTAATGCGAGAATGTCAAATTAAATGTCAGAACGGAGAATTTGTACAAGCTTTGTGATGTAGCCAATGTAGAGTCAGATAGGAAAGCCTTTTGAAATAACCAAGAGATCCAAGTTGGAGCCTGGTTCTAATAGAAAAATTAATAAGCAAGTCACTAAGTCATCAAACCAACTATGGCCTGAAATTTGAAGTAGTCAGTCTTATTTGTAGTATTTTCACGAATTTTCAAAACCGAGATCGGAACAATACATAGACTATAAAATTGGTGATGAACAACTTGTGTGTCATGAACCGTATGATGTGACCAGTTTCTGTCGACGATTAGCAACTTAAGGTGTGTCGCAAAAAATAAAAGGTTGTGCACTACTGCTAAAGAAAAGTTATCGTCAATCTTAAAAGATCGAGACCTGAATGTCTTGGGCTAGTTATTAGAATTCTTATTTATCTGGACTGTGATTGCCAGGTTCATCCCTATTGAATCTAGGACCTTTGATTAGTAAAGCCATAGCTCAATTTAGTATACTTTGTAATCAAGATGCGTCAATAGTTCTAGTTACCAAATAAGATTGGTTGAAAATTGATGAATGCACTATGCAGTCAATATTGAAAAATAATAGCTGTGGACAACAATAGAGACACCTGTGAACTGACATCTAAGAGAAACTATAGATAACAATTTATAAAAACAACAATCCAGGAAATTAATTAATTTCAGACCAATCTGCACACTACTTCAGATTCACATATTCTATAAACTTCTTGTTAATATTTCATAATTAGAGCATTTGATCAATCATAGAAGATTGAAAATGCAAAAATTATCTCAGTCTGGCATGTCTACAATATTTTATTACTGACGGTTATAATTTGGAACTAAATTAAATTTTCTACCTAATTTAAAATGATTTTTCTTTTCTTCTTCTAAATCCGATAGCTAGCATTCATCATGTTCAACCTCAAACGAGCCAAAATGCCTGTAAACACAGGTGTTTACCCAAAGAAACCTTTAAATAAAAATGAAGAAGATTATAAAAAAAACTACCCTTAATATCAATTCATTTATGTCAGGACACAATTTAGATGAGGTGTAATAAATTTCATTAAAAGTAAATCAGAATACAACAGCTACAGCAACAATCATAATAGACGAGGATTGATTTTCCATCAGACTTAATCTCGCTTTTGTCATTTTATTCTTCATCTTCTTTCTTCTTACTTTTTTGTTATATTACTGACATGCTCGTTCTTAGACGAGTGAAAGCCATTTCAATCTATCAATATATATATATACGTGATTGCTATTGTGTCATCGAATAAGAGATGAAGTTGGACAATGAATTTTATTATTTCGAGAATGATTTTTTTCTTCTATTTTTGCATCAACGGATTATGATCCCCCCGTCGATCCTTTGTCATCGTTGTCAATATGGATAATAAATTTGGCACACAAAATAAAAGGCGAGAAATGGATCAAGACGAAGAGGTGAGTGATGTGGATTGAGATTTTGAGTTTAATGAATATTTCTCATGATTTTGATAGAGTTTTAGGTCGCAGACATATCTGTTTAAATAATTATGATGGGAACTTAATTAAATAGGTGAGCAAAAGATAAACATCTAAAGGAGATATCATTTGAAGTTTTGGAAGCAAAATTTGACAAAAGAATGGTTTTGGAACATGAGGAATGAAAGATAGACACGAAATCGTTGATAAATTTAAATTTAACTGAAATTGGCAGGAAAATTTTCTCACTTGCAGACTTTAAAATTTATTTTACCATTTTAGGCTGATTATTTAAATTAATGATGAATGAAATCAGATTAAAACATATATATTATTTTATTATACCGCATTGTTGTTGTTGTTACCTGTTACCTGCCATGACCCGTTACCGTACCTGGCCGTATTGTTACCACTGCAATGGTTATTCACCCCATTTTATTGTTACGTACACACCTGTTATTGTTTTACTTGTTTCTTACACACACATTTACCTGTTATTATTACGCCTGCATATTATCACCCGGGGGGGGGGGGGGGGGGGGGGGGGGGGGGGGGGGGGGGGGGGGGGGGGGGGGGGGGGGGGGGGGGGGGGGGGGGTTCTCTCTCTCTGTTTGTAAACAATCTA